>NW_020356167.1:0-285156 GCF_002211085.1 Panicum hallii | reverse complement strand
TTCATGGTATTCATCCACTTGTAGTAATTAGCTTTAATAAAATTTTGCTAAGACTAAAAGCTAATGCAGTTGAGTCGGCCAGCCTAGAGCCTCATCGTTTGTGTTATACTTGTTGAGTACTAGTTTGTACTCACACTTGCCTCTCTACTCTTCTGTTCTATTTCGGATATCTTCGACTGCTGCTTAGTGCCCGGCAACGTGGAGGACTACGTCAGCGGCTTCGACGACTTCTAGGCGTTTGTCTCCCAGTCGACGTCCCTGTGGCGCCCAGCTCTTCATGTATCTCTTTTACGCTTCCGCAACTCTTGAACCGATTCTTGATTCGGTTGTAATAAAATAATTCATTTACGATTTATATTAATGTTATTCGTGATATGTGTTGTGATATCTTGATGATTCTGTTGTATATATGCGTGACTTGATCCTGACGCATATATGATTGCTCGATTTATGTTCTTTATAAATCGGGTGTGACAGGATTGGTATCAGAGCCATAACGAGTTTAGGGCTTCTTTTCTCTTGCCTTGCCTCCGCAAATCTTCAACCATCATTTTTCTGCTTCTATTCCTTGAGTCTTAAGTCCTTGATTTGCTATCTTCCCTGATTTTGCTAAGAGATAGCTTGCGCTTTCTGTAGACGTTGGCCTGAGTCGCCTAATCTTATAAGCTAAAAGTTTAGGTTGTCCCGATGGAAATACGCTAGAACGAGTGTGTTAGTCGAGTGGTGTGATAAACTCGACTAAGTTGTGAATATTGAATGGTTGTTATTGTGCAAATGTATGATTTGGATCTTTGGTTGATTGCATAGTTTAGTAGTTAAACTTGTTCATGCAAATCGACCCTAACACAACTTGAACCAAAAATAATAAAATTGAGTTAGAACGTTGGGGGTAAAGCCTATATTCCTTTCTCTCTGACATATCCTTCCGAAGTTTATTTCCGCAGCTGCACAATATCTTCTTCTCATAAATTTCGTTGGTTGCAATCAGATGGTGAACACCAGGCGCACCGGTTCTGGTTCTTACCAGCAGAAGCAGAACAACCAGAGTACTGGTCAGCCGCTGCCGATGCCGCCACCACTGACCCCGGAGCAGTTCTTCCAGCTCCAGATGCAGATGATGGCTATCCTGAACAATACTGTTCAGGCTTTCTTCACCGCCTCCACCGCCGCCTCAGCCCCGTGATCGGCGTGCGGATTTCCTGAGAGGTTGAAGCGTCCCCCCATCAGGGAAGACTTAAAAGTGTTGAATTATCAGTCCCAGGAGGCTGATAACACTTTTATTACATCAGATGGTACATCACCGTACAACTCTACGCGGTAATGGGCAGTGAAGCGCCACTATCGCGAGGATTACAACCAGAACCCACACAACTACACTAGCGACGAACAAAGGATCATCAGAGTCTTGCGCCATGCGGAATCCAACGGTGGCCTCAACCACAGGCAAGACTGGGTGCAGGACGAAACCCTACTCGTTGTCTTCGGGGACGTAGTCTGGGTCTTCCACTGTAAAAATAGGAATGGGGTGAGTACAAACGTACTCAGCAAGTCCAATCACACCCACGGAGGGGGGGTAATACAGGGATTAATGCAAAGGGCAATCCAAGGATACGGTTAGGGTTTATTTGCGGAAAACTCAGTTATATGCAAGGGTTCATTTTGAAAACACTTTTCAAAACAAGTTTTTCCAATACCAAGAAGCACACGATGTTGATCCACACAGGATCCCAGTTTTAAACTGCTACCGGACTCCCCGTCCGCCGTAGCACACGGCACAACTGCCGGACACTTTTCCAAACAACTCACACTAGCCCATCCATTCCCAAGATAAACACTAGTTATGTGACCACACCGTAACTTGCCCAATACCGTGGGCACGGCTATTCGAATAGATTTTAACTCTGCAGAGGTGTGCAACTTTACCCACAGGTGGGGTACCACAGCACGAACACCTTAGTGCCGGTGCAGATCCCAACAAAGCCATTACCCACCTTAGCTAGACCTGACTAGCCACCACGGGATCCATCAAGGGGTCATTCGACCTAACTCCGAGGTTTAACCGGGGCATAAGTCACACAGAGCTTATCCCGTCTCCTTGATCACCCGTTGCTCTCAGCTCTCCTGATGGCTATCAGACTAACTAGTGGGATTTATGCTAAGCCGTTGCCCATACAACGGTCAAGCGGTTTGCACGACAGGAAGCTAGGTGAGATGTCACATCAACTCGGTCCTTAGGGGTGACAAGATGGATATCTCCCTTCCACGCTCAACCACACAGGTACGAGCACACCATCGGCAATTCACACAGAAATGCCATCCATCCCGTCTAACTCACTTTTCAAAACCACACTTTATCCCTTCCCACACGCACACACATTTTCTTTATAAAACCAGGTGGTCAAAGTATGGTTGTCACAACAAGGGTGGCTATCCTACCATGGTTACGGCACGCAAAACCATGCAACTTTATAAAACAGGCCATCGGGTTGTGTTTATAAAAACTAGGACAAAAACATGCATCAAAGGGCGGAATTGAACTTGCCATCGTCAAATCCTTGCGGGAGGTCCTGATCGTAGCACTGTCCCTCGGGCTCGGGGTCGCAGAACTGGTCCTCGTTCGCTTGGTCACAGTCGGGACCTTCCTCGTTCACTCCGTGTCCTACGACGCAAACAAACAGGCACACAATCAAGCACAAGAACTAAAAGCTTTTATCGTCGAGCTTGAATCGGAAATAATTTAGTTACGGAGGTCGGGGCAATATCTCTGGGTGGTTTCTTAATGGCATGGCTAAAACTATACTAGAAAGGGAGTGGTGAAGTTTCGGGTCGATCGGAGGTCGTTTCGCGCATAAAATGACGCACTAAAGAGGGTTTTAGGGGTTAAACGGGGTCTAAGGACCTGTTCGTAATTATCCAGGAAGAGTGAGGACTTATTTACGATTTCCTAAAGGTATCCTAAGTATGTTAAAGTGTGTCGAATATAACTAGGTTTGCGTATTGAGGGGTTTGTTTTGAAATAATAAAGAGAGTAGGGTCTCATTAGCAAAAGAAGTAGTTAAAGGAGAGGGGGGGGGTCCTTTGGGGAAAATAGGAAAACAGGAGGGGTTTTGGGCAAAACGGCCCCCTTTCTTCCTCCCCTCGCTAACAGGAACAGAGGAGGAGTGAGGAGGGGCGCCGGCGGCCAAATCCGGCCACCTAGGGCTCGGGGCGGCTCGGGTGAGAGGGGGAAAAGAGAGAGGGGGTCACGGGGAACTCGTTCCCGGCCTCACCTCGGGCCGGGGTGGTGCGTGGGGGCGGGGCGACGGCGGGCCGTGGGTGGCGGCGGAGGTGTTCGCGGCGGCGGCACTGTGAGCCGGGGAAGGAGCGGGCGGTGGCAGTGAAGGCTGTGGGGAAGGAAGGAGCGGGATGGGAGCCTATTTATAGGCAGGGGAAGGCGGTGGGGAGGCGGGCCGCGCGGTGACCGGCCTCCGGGCTCGGCGGGGCGCCATTAAAGGCGTGCGTCTGCTTGCCCGCGTCGTGACGCGGCGCGCGTGCAAGCACAGGACGGTGAGGCGGCGGCGCGTGCGGCGGGACGGGACACGGCACGGCGGGCGGCGCGTCGTTGCAGCTAGGCGTGCGCGTGTAGGCGGCGTGCGGCTCGGCGGGCGGCGCGCCACGCGGGAAAAACAGGGCGCGCGCAGGCGACGCGCTGCACGGCGGGCGGCGCGGCACGCGGCGCACGCGCGCGCGGGCGCGGGTGGCGCGACACGGCGTCGCGCAGGTCAGGGGCGTGGCTCGGCACGGCACGGCGCGGGGGCGTGGCGCGGCGCGACGCAGTGCACGACTGTGCGGCGCGGCCGGGCAGGGGCTGGCGCGGTGGTGCGGCAGGGGTGCGCGGCGCGCACGGGCACACGCGCGTGCGTGTACAAGGGAGGAGGGGCCGAAGCTCAGTACCAAGCAGGAGGGGCGGCGCTCGGGAGCAGGGGAGAGGAGAAGGAGAAGAGGAAGGGAGGGAAAAGAAGAAAGGGAGAAAGAAAAGAAAGAGAAAAGAAAAGAAATAGAGGGAAAGAAAAGAGAAGGGAGAGAGAGGGAGAAAGGGAGGGGCGCGCCGGCGCCGATCGCGGAGGCGACCGCGGTCGGTCGGCCGCGCGCGTGCCTTGTTCGCGTGTGGCGGGATTCGTGTGCGCGACGCGCGCACGCAGCGCGAGGAGATCAGAGGGGGGAAAAGAAATGCGTCGGCGCCATTCGCGGCCGCAGCCGCGGCCGGTCGGCCACGCGCGCGGTATTCGCGCGAAGAAAAGAAGTCGCGCCGGCGCTAATCCCGGCGGGCGGTCGCGCGTGGGCAACGAGCCATCGAGCGACGCGGAGCGATCAGTTAGAGTTAGGGTTTTGACATCGGATCGTTTTTACGAACTATTCTAGCGCAGGATTTAATTAAGTGAATTTTCGGGGCGTCACAAACCTACCCCACTTAAATGAATCTCGTCCCCGAGATTCGGCTGGCTCCTAAACAGATGGGGAAATTCCTTCTTTAGGGCCTCTTCGCGTTCCCAAGTTGCTTCCTCTACTCCATGTCTGCTCCATTGAACTCTGCATATCCGTACTTCGGAGTTTCTGGTCCTCCTAGTGATAGTGTCTAAAATCTTGACCGGCACTTCCTGATATCGCAAATCCGGCTGCAGGTCTATTGTTTCCACCGGCACATGTTCTCCCTCGGGTATCCTCAGACACCTTCTCAATTGCGAAACATGAAATACTGGGTGTATATCTGACATTTCTTCTGGTAACTCTAGCTGATATGCCACTGCTCCGACTTTCTTCAGAACCCGATACGGTCCAATGTATCGAGGGGCCAATTTCCCTTGTACCTGAAATCTTCGTGTTCCTCGAATGGGTGAAACTTTGAGATAGGCAATTTCTCCCGGATTGAAACTTATTTCCCGCCTCTTCTTGTCCGCATAACTCTTTTGTCGGGACTGAGCCGCTTTCAATTTCTCGCGGATTTCCGCTACTTTTTCTTCTGCTTCTTTTATGAGCGCGGGTCCTACTAGGGCACGTTCTCCAACTTCCGACCACATCAAGGGAGTTTTGCACTTTCTTCCATAGAGGGCTTCGAATGGCGACATACCCAGGCTGGCTTGGTAGCCATTATTGTACGAGAATTCCGCATAGGGCAGACTCTGTTCCCAATCATTCCCATAGGTTAGTACACATGCTCTCAGCATGTCTTCCACGATCTGATTCACCCTTTCGGTTTGACCATCCGTCTGTGGGTGGTACGCGGAGCTAAAATCTAACTTCGTGCCCATGGCTTTGTGCAGGCTTTTCCAAAACCTAGATGTAAATTGGGTCCCTCTATCTGAGACAATTCTGCTAGGTACTCCATGTAACTTTACTATATTTTCCACGTAAAGCTTTGCCAGCTTTTCTCCGCCATAAGTGGTCCTTACGGGTATGAAATGTGCTGATTTAGTGAGTCGATCCACAATTACCCATATGGAATCGTGTCCCTTCTGTGTTCGGGGTAGTCCCACTACAAAGTCTATTCCTATCTCATCCCACTTCCACACCGGAATAGGCAAGGGTTGCAGTAATCCCGCAGGTTTCTGATGTTCGGCCTTGATCCTTTGGCAAGTATCACAATGAGCCACAAATCGTGCAATATCCGCTTTCATTCCATTCCACCAATATTTTTGCTTTATGTCCATATACATTTTGGTGGATCCCGGGTGGATGGAGTAGGCCGAGTTATGGGCTTCGTCCATGATCAATTTCTGGAAATCTCCATTCTGGGGTACGCAAATCCTATTCTCGTACCATAACGTTCCTTTATCATCTACCCTGAAGCCCGGTGCTTTGTTTTCTCCAGTTTGTTTGCAAATTTTTACTAACTCTCGATCCGAGCTTTGGGCTTCTCTAATCTTATCCTCTAATGCTGATTGGACGTTTAGCACTTGGCTGGAACCTTGAGGTATAATGTGCACATTTAATCGTGCCATTTCCTCTTGCAGATGGTCATTCGTGGGCCCATAGGATTTCCGACTTAAGGCATCGGCTACCACGTTCGCCTTTCCGGGGTGATACTGAATTTCCAGATTATAGTCCTTGACCAACTCCAACCATCTTCTCTGCCTTAAATTTAAATCTGGCTGAGTAAAGATGTACTTTAGACTCTTGTGGTCAGTGTAAACCTCACACTTATTTCCGATCAGGTAGTGTCTCCAAATTTTAAGGGCATGCACTACGGCTGCTAGTTCCAAATCATGGGTCGGATAGTTCTGCTCATGAGTCTTGAGTTGGCGGGAGGCATATGCAACGACTTTCCCGTCTTGCATCAGTACGCACCCTAATCCTTGTCGGGATGCGTCACAATAGATGACAAAGTCCCGATGAATGTCCGGTAGGGTCAGCACTGGGGCGGTTGTCAATCTTCGCTTCAATTCTTGAAAACTCCTCTCACAGGATTCTGTCCAAGCGAACTTTTTCTCCTTCTTAAGAAGTTCCGTCATGGGCCGCGCTATCTTAGAGAATCCCTCGATAAATCTCCGATAATATCCGGCTAATCCAAGAAAACTTCTGATCTCACTAACGTTAGTCGGTTGCTGCCAATTGGACACGGCTTCAACCTTCTCTGGGTCCACTGCTACTCCTTCCGCGGTTAGAATGTGACCAAGGAAAGCTACTCTCTCCAACCAGAATTCGCATTTGCTAAATTTTGCATATAGCCTGTGTATCCTTAATTTTTCCAACACTACCCGCAGATGTTGTTCATGTTCCTGAACACTCTTGGAGTAATAAGTATGTCGTCGATAAAGACTACGACAAACTTATCCAGCTCGTCCATAAACACTTTGTTCATGAGGTTCATAAAGTAAGCAGGGGCATTGGTCAGTCCGAAGGACATTACGGTGAACTCAAACTGCCCGTAGCGGGTGACAAAAGCTGTCTTAGGGATGTCACTTTCCCTAATCTTGAGCTGAAAATATCCTGACCTTAGATCGATCTTGGAAAAGTACTTAGCTCCTTTTAGCTGATCGAAAAGGTCATCAATCCTAGGGAGGGGGTACTTATTCTTAATGGTAACTTCATTCAGTGCCCGGTAATCTACACACATCCTCATACTCCCATCTTTCTTTTTGACAAACAGCACTGGGGCTCCCCAAGGCGACGAGCTTGGTCTGATGAAACCAATCCGTTGCAGTTCTTCTAGTTGCTTTTTTAATTCCGTCAATTCCGAGGCCGCCATCCTATAGGGTCTCTTGGCTATAGGGGATGTTCCGGGGATGAGGTCTATGACGAACTCTATATCTCTTTCTGGCGGCATGCCAGGAAGTTCTTCGGGGAATACATCTGGGTATTCGCTTACTACCGGGACTCCTTCTAAAGGCTTGGCTTCCATGCTAAATGCCATTGGGTCAAACTTACTATCTCGGGTTCGGCAGATCACTTGTATTCCTTCGTGGTTTGTTAGGTGTACCACTTTGTCGGTGCAGCCTATGAGACCATTGTGTCGGCTTAACCAATCCATCCCAAGGATCACGTCTATTCTCCCAGGCTTAAGTACTACCAAATCTGCTAGAAAGTCTACCCCACTTAAATTGATCCTTATCCGTGGACAACTTAGTTGACACTTGATGTCGCCTCCAGGCGTCCGGGTTAATAGGGGTGTTTTTAGTAGTACCGTGGGTATTTTGTGTTTTTCCACAAAGCTCGAGGATATGAATGAGTGCGATGCTCCAGAATCAAATAGTACTGTTGCCAGAGCTGAGTTGACTAGGTACTCACCGAGCACTACGCCCTGAGCTTCTTGAGCCTCCTGCGCATCGATGTGATTGACGCGGGCTCGTCCAAAGGATTGCTGGGGCTGCTTTGTCTGCTGGCTGTTGTCGTTGCTGCGGATAGACACTCGGTTGGCACCGGTCAGGGCTGGTCTGGGTCCATTCACCGAGTTGGAGAAGGCTGATGTGGCCGGCTTGTTCTTGGCATAAGGGCAATTGGCAATATAATGCCCTATCTCACGGCAGTTGAAGCAGGCCCTAACATTGTTGTTGTCGGGGGCGACCTGGCTTGTATTGCTCTGCGGGGCCCTTGTGGTATTCTGGCTCCTGGGCGGGGCCTGTGGTCCTGTCACTTGCGACTGAGTCCTATACTGCATCGGGGCCTGAGATCTTGGTGCTATGTAGTTGGAGTTCCTCGGCTTTTGGAAGCGGTCCTGCTGGCGGGCCTTGCTCTCCAGGAATTTCCGCTTGTTGTCCTTCCGCTCTTCAGCTTTGGCCCTTTCCGTGAGGATAGCTTTGTTCATCAGGGTGTTGAAGTCCGGATAGATCTGAGGAGTAAGCAAGGTCCGTAGCTCCGGGCTTAACCCCTTCTTGAACATGTCTTGCTTCTTATCGTCGTCGTTCACTTCTTCCGGCGCGTACCGGGCCAATTCTATGAACCGGTGGGTGTATTCTTCCACCGTCATGCTTCCCTGTTGTAGTGCGCGGAATTCATCCGCCTTGCGCTTCATAGTGGCTGAAGGGATGTGGTAGCGGCGGAACTCCCTTACGAATTCTTCCCAGGTGATGGTAGAGGCATCTTCGGCTGCGGCACAATAGTTTTCCCACCAAGATAATGCTGTTCCGGTGAGCTGGTGGGCTGCCAGAAGAACTTTATCCCGGTCCTGGCATTCGAATGGTTCGAGCTTCCTCCGAATCACTCGCAACCAGTCATCAGCATCCAACGGGTTGCAGGATCCGGCGAAGGTAGGTGGCTTGGTCCTTAGGAAGGCCGTCAGCTTGTCATTCATATTCTGCCCTCGTGGCTGCCGGTTAGTGAGGGCATTGGCTAGAGTCTCCAGTATGAGGGTCTGGTTATGGATGATCTGCGCCAGGCCTCCGAGGGGTGGGGGTGGTGGTAGTTGTTCTCCTTCTTGACTTCCCCCTCGGTTCTGGCTTACTTCTTGTTCTCCTTGGGGGAGATCCTGTTCAACGGGATGTGCTCCGACACTAGCGGCTATGGGGTTCCGGCCACGGGAGGCCCTCGCGGCGTTCCGGGGGGTCACCTGTTGATCGGGTAGATTGGGGTTACGTTTATGTGATGTTTAAGTTGTTTAATTCGTATATATAAGGCAGAATCTACCTCCTACCGGTACTCATATAAATAAGCAGCACACAACAAACCAGCACACAACAACAAGCACAAACCATTTTATTACTGCAAGGGGGGTACAACTTAGGGTAAAGCTAGGTCTCGTACTACTCGTCTGGGATCAGTCACAACAACAAAAATGGCTGGGGGCACATCACTAGGGTGGCGCCGGTCATTTTACTCGCGAGGCAGGCCTTCTTCTGGGGCGGAGAGCGCGAGTGACCCTTGCTCGCCGTCCTCTGGGTTTCCACCGGTCAGGGGTTGTGCTGCAGCATCTCCTTCGGCGGCAGCAGCGGAACTTTCAGGGTTCTCGGGTGGGGCTTGTGTGTTTCTGAAGAGTGTCCCCCATCCTATGATGGGTGTCCCGAGTAAAACATGGTCCTCCCCTATTGCCGGGACTGGTGTTCCGCTTTGGGTCCAATCTTGCATGCGCCGATCTCGGGCTTGCCTGAGGCTCTCTTGGGCGACTGCTTCGCTACTAACCGCGGCTGCGGCTCTCGCCTCGGCATGGGCGGCTCGGATCTGCTGTATCCTCACCGCGAGCTCTGCTTGCTCGGCTCGATGGGTCTGCTCCCTTAGAAGGTTGGCTTGCTCATCAAAGAGTTGGTCCAGGGCGGCTAGGTAAGTAGCCACTTGGTACAGGGGGCCTTCTTCGTGGCGTCGTCGCTCCAAGTTTCTCATGCGGGCTTCCCAGACTGGGGTTCTGATGGCCGGCGGGAAGAACTTCGCTGGCGTAGGGGCGAGGTGTTCTTCAAAAATCCGGCACAAATAACGGAGTGCTTTTCTGATGGCCAAGGGGTAGGTGTCTTGGTGTCTAAACCCTGTGGCGGTCGCTCGCCAGGGCTGGATGTCGGGGTGGCGGTTGCTCCTGGCGATGACCAGGATCACCCTGCAGCGGAGGGTACCATGGTGCTCGTACTCTCGGCTGTAGTACCTTGGGCGTTCCGTAACGCCAAGGCCTTCCAGGGTGTCGATCAAGAGGCTGGGGAATCCAGGTGCAGCTTGGCAATCACCCTGGGTCCATCCTTCCTCAGCCATCTGAAACAGAAACGGGGTAAACAATCTGGTACAGGTGCAAAAGCGAGTAGATGATATTTATTAATACAACAAGGGTGGTACAGTTTTCGTGGTCATTAGGGTAGAGTTTTTGCTAGGGGTGCTAATCCTATCATGGGGATTCTTCCTCGGTCCTGATAGAGCGCTTCTTTATCGGAAGGAACCGATCCATCTCGTTTTCGGTCTGAGTCCCCTTATCCCAATGGGTTTCCATGGGTTCTTCTTCTTCTTCTTCGATCCATCCACCTATCCCGTTGCGGTTCTCGTATTCTTGCATCTGGGCCTGGAGGGCGGCTAAGGAATACTCGGCGTTTGCGGCTCTTGTCCGTTGTTCCTCCAGCTCCTGGGTTAACTTTTCAACCCCATGGATTAGCTTCTTCAGTTGTGCCGACTGTTCGCGGCAGAGTGCATCCAAGCCAGTAAGGTAGATGGATAGGTGGGAGACCGCATCTTCTAAATCTTCTTCTTCTCGTCCAAGTCCCCTCATCCGGGCAATCCAAGTGCGTCCACTTCTTTCAGCGGGTGGGAAAAATCCCATAGGAGTCCGCTGAAGGTAGTGCCTGTAGAGCACACGTAATCGGCGCAGGGCTTTACGGGCGGCCTTTCGGTAGGTGTCGGGGAATCGGAAGCCCTTTGTGGAGATGAACCACGGGTCTACTTCAGGGTAGCGGGTGCTTCTCTCCATAAAAATCATCATGTCACACCGGAGGGTGCCCCCGGAGATGTATTCTCGGTAGGCATACTCCGGTGGTTCCATAACCCCAACGCGTTCCAGGCTGAGCAACAATAACTTGGGAAGGCCAGGCTCTGCGTAGCAGACTCCGTTGACCCATCCATTGTCAGCCATCTGGAACAGGGTAAAAAAATTAGTGGTGAGTGTTTGTGTGAGAAAAGAGCTAAGCCAGCGCAAATCCTAGGGCTTAAAAAGGGTTTCGCTCCTAGGGTCACGTCCTACGGCCAGCCTACGGCTCTGATACCACCTGAAGCGTCCCCCCATCAGGGAAGACTTAAAAGTGTTGAATTATCAGTCCCAGGAGGCTGATAACACTTTTATTACATCAGATGGTACATCACCGTACAACTCTACGCGGTAATGGGCAGTGAAGCGCCACTATCGCGAGGATTACAACCAGAACCCACACAACTACACTAGCGACGAACAAAGGATCATCAGAGTCTTGCGCCATGCGGAATCCAACGGTGGCCTCAACCACAGGCAAGACTGGGTGCAGGACGAAACCCTACTCGTTGTCTTCGGGGACGTAGTCTGGGTCTTCCACTGTAAAAATAGGAATGGGGTGAGTACAAACGTACTCAGCAAGTCCAATCACACCCACGGAGGGGGGGTAATACAGGAATTAATGCAAAGGGCAATCCAAGGATACGGTTAGGGTTTATTTGCGGAAAACTCAGTTATATGCAAGGGTTCATTTTGAAAACACTTTTCAAAACAAGTTTTTCCAATACCAAGAAGCACACGATGTTGATCCACACAGGATCCCAGTTTTAAACTGCTACCGGACTCCCCGTCCGCCGTAGCACACGGCACAACTGCCGGACACTTTTCCAAACAACTCACACTAGCCCATCCATTCCCAAGATAAACACTAGTTATGTGACCACACCGTAACTTGCCCAATACCGTGGGCACGGCTATTCGAATAGATTTTAACTCTGCAGAGGTGTGCAACTTTACCCACAGGTGGGGTACCACAGCACGAACACCTTAGTGCCGGTGCAGATCCCAACAAAGCCATTACCCACCTTAGCTAGACCTGACTAGCCACCACGGGATCCATCAAGGGGTCATTCGACCTAACTCCGAGGTTTAACCGGGGCATAAGTCACACAGAGCTTATCCCGTCTCCTTGATCACCCGTTGCTCTCAGCTCTCCTGATGGCTATCAGACTAACTAGTGGGATTTATGCTAAGCCGTTGCCCATACAACGGTCAAGCGGTTTGCACGACAGGAAGCTAGGTGAGATGTCACATCAACTCGGTCCTTAGGGGTGACAAGATGGATATCTCCCTTCCACGCTCAACCACACAGGTACGAGCACACCATCGGCAATTCACACAGAAATGCCATCCATCCCGTCTAACTCACTTTTCAAAACCACACTTTATCCCTTCCCACACGCACACACATTTTCTTTATAAAACCAGGTGGTCAAAGTATGGTTGTCACAACAAGGGTGGCTATCCTACCATGGTTACGGCACGCAAAACCATGCAACTTTATAAAACAGGCCATCGGGTTGTGTTTATAAAAACTAGGACAAAAACATGCATCAAAGGGCGGAATTGAACTTGCCATCGTCAAATCCTTGCGGGAGGTCCTGATCGTAGCACTGTCCCTCGGGCTCGGGGTCGCAGAACTGGTCCTCGTTCGCTTGGTCACAGTCGGGACCTTCCTCGTTCACTCCGTGTCCTACGACGCAAACAAACAGGCACACAATCAAGCACAAGAACTAAAAGCTTTTATCGTCGAGCTTGAATCGGAAATAATTTAGTTACGGAGGTCGGGGCAATATCTCTGGGTGGTTTCTTAATGGCATGGCTAAAACTATACTAGAAAGGGAGTGGTGAAGTTTCGGGTCGATCGGAGGTCGTTTCGCGCATAAAATGACGCACTAAAGAGGGTTTTAGGGGTTAAACGGGGTCTAAGGACCTGTTCGTAATTATCCAGGAAGAGTGAGGACTTATTTACGATTTCCTAAAGGTATCCTAAGTATGTTAAAGTGTGTCGAATATAACTAGGTTTGCGTATTGAGGGGTTTGTTTTGAAATAATAAAGAGAGTAGGGTCTCATTAGCAAAAGAAGTAGTTAAAGGAGAGGGGGGGGGGTCCTTTGGGGAAAATAGGAAAACAGGAGGGGGTTTTGGGCAAAACGGCCCCCTTTCTTCCTCCCCTCGCTAACAGGAACAGAGGAGGAGTGAGGAGGGGCGCCGGCGGCCAAATCCGGCCACCTAGGGCTCGGGGCGGCTCGGGTGAGAGGGGGAAAAGAGAGAGGGGGTCACGGGGAACTCGTTCCCGGCCTCACCTCGGGCCGGGGTGGTGCGTGGGGCGGGGCGACGGCGGGCCGTGGGTGGCGGCGGAGGTGTTCGCGGCGGCGGCACTGTGAGCCGGGGAAGGAGCGGGCGGTGGCAGTGAAGGCTGTGGGGAAGGAAGGAGCGGGATGGGAGCCTATTTATAGGCAGGGGAAGGCGGTGGGGAGGCGGGGCCGCGCGGTGACCGGCCTCCGGGCTCGGCGGGGCGCCATTAAAGGCGTGCGTCTGCTTGCCCGCGTCGTGACGCGGCGCGCGTGCAAGCACAGGACGGTGAGGCGGCGGCGCGTGCGGCGGGACGGGACACGGCACGGCGGGCGGCGCGTCGTTGCAGCTAGGCGTGCGCGTGTAGGCGGCGTGCGGCTCGGCGGGCGGCGCGCCACGCGGGAAAAACAGGGCGCGCGCAGGCGACGTGCTGCACGGCGGGTGGCGCGGCACGCGGCGCACGCGCGCGCGGGCGCGGGTGGCGCGACACGGCGTCGCGCAGGTCAGGGGCGTGGCTCGGCACGGCACGGCGCGGGGGCGTGGCGCGGCGCGACGCAGTGCACGACTGTGCGGCGCGGCCGGGCAGGGGCTGGCGCGGTGGTGCGGCAGGGGTGCGCGGCGCGCACGGGCACACGCGCGTGCGTGTACAAGGGAGGAGGGGCCGAAGCTCAGTACCAAGCAGGAGGGGCGGCGCTCGGGAGCAGGGGAGAGGAGAAGGAGAAGAGGAAGGGAGGGAAAAGAAGAAAGGGAGAAAGAAAAGAAAGAGAAAAGAAAAGAAATAGAGGGAAAGAAAAGAGAAGGGAGAGAGAGGGAGAAAGGGAGGGGCGCGCCGGCGCCGATCGCGGAGGCGACCGCGGTCGGTCGGCCGCGCGCGTGCCTCGTTCGCGTGTGGCGGGATTCGTGTGCGCGACGCGCGCACGCAGCGCGAGGAGATCAGAGGGGGGAAAAGAAATGCGTCGGCGCCATTCGCGGCCGCAGCCGCGGCCGGTCGGCCACGCGCGCGGTATTCGCGCGAAGAAAAGAAGTCGCGCCGGCGCTAATCCCGGCGGGCGGTCGCGCGTGGGCAACGAGCCATCGAGCGACGCGGAGCGATCAGTTAGAGTTAGGGTTTTGACATCGGATCGTTTTTACGAACTATTCTAGCGCAGGATTTAATTAAGTGAATTTTCGGGGCGTCACACTTACTTTCCAGGAATTTGCATTTGTTATCCTTCCTCTCTTCGGTTTTGGCCCTTTCCGTAAGGATAGCCTTGTTCATCAGGGTATTGAAGTCAGGATAGATCTAAGGGGTAAGCAAGGTCCGGAGTTCTGGGTTTAATCCCTTCTTGAACATGTCTTGTTTCTTGTCATCGTCGTTCACTTCCTCCGGCGCATATCGGGCCAACCCTATGAACCGGTGGGTGTACTCTTCCACCGTCATGCTTCCTTGCTGTAGTGCGCGGAATTCATCCGCCTTGCGCTTCATGGTGGCCGAAGGGATGTGATAACGGCGGAACTCCTTCACGAATTCCTCCCAAGTGATGGTAGAGGCATCCTCGGCTGCGGCACAATAATTTTCCCACCAGGCTAATGCTGTTCCGGTGAGTTGGTGGGCTGCCAGAAGGACTTTGTCTTGGTCCTGGCATTCAAACGGTTCGAGTTTCCTCTGAATTACTCATAACCAGTCGTCTGCATCCAAAGGGTTGCAGGATCCGGCAAAGGTGGGCGGCTTGGTTCTCAAAAAGGCTGTCAGCTTGTCATTCATGTTCTGCCCTTGTGGTTGCCGGTTAACGAGGGCATTGGCCAGTGTTTCCAGTATGAGGGTCTGGTTGTGGATTATCTGTGCCAGGTCTCCGAGGGGTGGGGGTGGTGGTAGTTGCTCTCCTCCTTGATTTTCTCCTCGGTTCTGGCTTACTTTCTGTTCTCCCTGAGGAAGATTTTGTCCAACAGGCTGCGCTTCGGCACCAGCGGCTGCGGGGTTCCGGCTACGGGAGGCCCTCGCGACGCTCCTGGGAGCCATCTGTTGATTGGGTAGAGTGGGGTTACGATTATGTGATGTTTAAGTTGTTTAATTCGTATATAAGGCAGAATCTACCTTCTGCCAGTAGTCACATAAACAAGCAGCACACAACAAACCAGCACACAACATCACAAACAACAAGCACAAACAACTTCATTACTGCAAGGGGGTACAGCTTGGGGGTAAAACTAGGTCCCGTACTACTCGTCCGGGGTCAGGCCTAAGGGCAAGACTTAAACAAATGCGGCTGGGGACACATCGCTAGGGTGGCGTCGGTTATTTTACTCGCGGGGCATGCCTTCTTCTGGGGCGAGGAGTGTGAGTAATCCTTGCTCGCCGTTCTCTGGATTCCCATCTGTCAAGGGTTGCACTGCAGCATCCCTTTCAACGGCGGCAGCAGAACTTTCAGGGTTCTCGGGTGGGGCTTGTGTGTTTCCAAAGAGAGGTCCCCATCCTATGACGGGTGTCCCGAGTAAAACATGGTCTTCTCCAATTGCAGGGACTGGTGTTCCGCTTTGGGTCCATTCTTGCATACACCGGTCTCGGGCCTGCCTGAGGTTCTCTTAAGCGACCGCTTCGCTGCTGACCGCGGCTGCGGCCCTTGCCTCGGCTTGGGTGGCTCGGATCTACTACAGTCTCACTGCGAGCTCTGCTTGCTCGGCTCGATGGGTCTGTTCTCTCAGAAGGTTGGCTTGCTCATTAAAGAGTTGGTCCAAGGCGGCTAGATAAGTAGCCACTTGGTACAGAGGGCCTTCTTCATGGCGGCGTCGTTCCAGACTTCTCATGCGTGCTTCCCAAACTGGGGTTCTGATGGCCGGCGGGAAGAACCTCACTGGTGTGGCGGCGAGGTGTCCTTCAAAAATCCGGCATAAATAACGGAGCGCTTTTCTGACGGTCAAGGGGTAGGTGTCCTGGTGCCTAAACCTTGTGGCAGTCACTCGCCACGGCTGAATGTGGGGGTAGCGGTTGCTCCTGGCGATGACCAGGATCACCCTGCAGCGGAGGGTACCATGGTGTTCGTACTCTCTGCTGTAGTACCTTGGGCGTTCCGTAACACCAAGGCTTTCCAGGGCGTTGATCAAAAGGCTGGGAAAGCCAGGTGCTGCTTGGCAATCGCCCTGGGTCCATCCTTCCTCAGCCATCTGAAACAAGGATAGGGTAAACAATCTAGCACAGCTACAAAAGGAAGTAGATAACATTTATTATTGCAACATGGGGGTACAGTTTCCATGGATACGTGGTTATTAGGGTAGGGTTCTAGTTTGGAGTGCTACTCCTATCATGGGGATTCTTCCCTGATTCTGATAGGGCGCTTCTTTATTGGGAGGCACCGATCCATCACCTCATCTTCGGTCTGAGTACCTTTATCCCAATGGGTTTCCTCAAGTTCCTCTTCTTCCTCTATCCATCCACCTATTCCTCTACGGTTTTCATACTCTTGCATCTGGGCTTGGAGGGCGGCTAAGGAATACTCGGCGCGTGCGGCTCTTATCTGTTGTTCTTCCAGTTTCTGGGTTGCCTTTTCTGCCCTATGGATTAGCTGCTTCAATTGTGCCGCCTGTTCGCGGTAGAGTTCATCCAAGCTGGTAAGGTAGATGGATAGGTGGGAGACCGTATCTTCTAGGTCTTCTTCTTCTCTTCCAAGTCCTCTCATTCGGGCAATCCAAGTGCGTCCTCTTCCTTCAGTAGGTGGGAAAAATCCCATAGGAGTCCGCTGAAGGTGGTGTTTGTAGATCACACGCAGTCGTCGCAGGGCTTTACGGGCAGCCTTTCGGTAGGTGTCAGGGAAGCAAAAGCCAGAGGTGGAGATAAACCAGGGGTCCACGTCAGGGTAGCGGGTGCTTTTTCCTACAAAGACCATCATGTCGCACCGAAGGGTGCCCTTGGAGGTGTATTCTCGGTAAGCATACTCTGGTGGTTCCATAACTCCGATGCGTTTCAGGCTGAGTATGAATAGCTTAGGAAGGCCGGGCTCCGCATGGCAGATTCCATCAACCCATCCAATGTTAGCCATCTGGAACAAGGCAAGAACCAGTGGTGAGTGAAGAGCTAAATCAGAAGAAGTCCTAGGTCCTAAAAAAAAGGGTCTCGCTCCTATGGTCACGTCCTACGGCCAGCCTACGGCTCTGATACCACCTGAATCGTCCCCCATCAGGGAAGACTTAAAAGTGATGCTTTATCAGTCCAAAGAGGCTGATAACACTTTTATTACATCAGATGGTACATCACCGTACAACTCTACGCGGTAATGGGCAGTGAAGCGCCACTATCGCGAGGATTACAACTAAAACCCACACTACTATACTAGCTACGAAAAGAGGATCATCAGAGTCTTGTGCCATGCGGAACTCCAGCGGTGGCCCTAACCACAGGCAAGACTGGGTGCAGGACGAAACCCTACTCGACGTCTTCGGGGATGTAGTCTGGATCTTCCACTGTAAAAGTAAGAATGGGGTGAGTACAAACGTACTCAGCAAGTCCAATCACACCCACGGGGGGTGGGGTATATCAGAAATCAATGCTCAGAACAGTCCAAGGATAAGGTTAGGGTTCATTTACGGAAAACTCGGTTATATGCAAAAGTTCGCTTAAAACAATTTTCAAAACAAGCTTTTAAGTATCAAGGAGCACATGGTGTTGATCCACACAGGATCCAAATTTTAAGCTGCTACCGGACTTCCCGTCCGCGGTAGCACACGGCACATCTGCCGGACACTTTCCAAACAAACCACACCAGCCCAACCATTCCCAGAGAGAAACACTAGTTATGTGACCACACCATAACTTGCCCAATACCGTGGGCACGGCTATTCGAATAGATTTTAACTCTGCAGAGGTGTGCAACTTTACCCACAGGTGGGGTACCACAGCACGATCACCTTAGTGTCGGTGCAGATCCCAGCAAAGCCATTATCCACCTTAGCTAGACCTGACTAGCCACCACTGTAACATTCATGTAATTAGAAATATAGACACTAGGTATTAGTGAGTTGTATATATGTTATGGTTTGTACAGAGAATTAGGGGTATATTTGTAAATTATGAATGTTATAAGTCCTTATGTGCAATTGTGTAACAATGCTCTTAAATGTCAAAATCAAATGACTATAGAGAAGAAAAGTACAAATATTAAGTTAAAATCTAAGAGAAATAGACTTTGTATGAAACTAAGGACCTATGTGTAATTAACATAATTATATAAGGGTCTATATATGAAAATATTGAAGTGTAAAAGTAAAATTTAGATTTACCTAAGGGTTAATGTGTTCATGACAAACCAGAAAAATTGTAAACATGTCCAAAGTTTGATCAAATTTAGGAGGGAAAAGACAAAGTTAATTTAAATTCCATCCTTGTTTCAAAATGCAATTTAAAAAGTTGTAAACTTTGAGTTTCTGAACCTAAGCCCTAAAACAATGTTGTAGAGTTTCAAAAACTCTACAACTTTCATGTTGAGCATTTTCTCATTTGTCCTTTGTAGCAGTGAGAAATTTTAGTTTACAGAGGGGTCCCTGAACTTTTCGGAAATCACAAACAAGTCCCCCTGACACCTCCCTGCTTCGTCTTCCTCTGCCACCGCCGCTTCCACCCTCTGCTCTGCTCCTACTCCGCCGCTCACCGCCAGCGCCGCGTCCTAGGTTCCACCTCCAGCTCCTGCACGTGCCCACGCATCGCCTGAGGGCCTATCCACCGCACTAGCCCCTCCCCGGTGTCGCGCCGCGCACACGCCACGGTGCCCTGATCGTACGACGGTTGCCACCGCACCGCCGCCGTGGAGGACGCCTGAGCAAGCCTTGAAGCCCTTACCTTTCACGCGCACAAGCACCACCAGAACCTCTACATCTTATTTCCTCGTTTTGCCTTGGCATTTCCTGAGCCCTCAACCCACATTCCGCGTTGCTCCTCTCCCCCAACTCCGGCCGCGCTCGGCACCACCGTGGGCAGCCCTCACCGAGCACCCCTCGCCCCCATCGATCCCTGTAATAGCTTTCCCGTGCCTTGCTGATACTCGCCAAGCCTTTAGAGCTCCTTAATTCCGGTCGGAACCCAGTTCCCGACGGAGCGCCGCCGTCGCCGCCCCGGCCTCACCGTGGAGCTCCCTCTCCCGGCCTTCCCTAGCCCAAATTGATCCCGGTTCGAGCTTTCTTACATCTCCAGGAAGCTTCTCGACCCTTCCATCGTCATCCAAACGCCCGGAGTACCGCCCCCACCGCGCCACCTCGCCGCCGGCCGCAAGCCTCCGTCGCGCCATCACTACGAGCCGTCTCTCCTCGATTCCGAGCTAGCACAGGTGCGCAAGGGTCCCTAGATGCTTCTCCACCCCTCTGTCCTCACCGCCGGCGCTCGCCGTCGCCGGAGCAGGCCGGTCAACACCGTGCCTCTGCCTTGACCGGGGGAAGGACTGCGGGTTAGAAAAATAGAAGTCTAGGGGGTTTTGTGCAAAGGAGTAGACTCAGAGAAATAGTAACCGAAGGACCTCTTATGTAATTTATGTTGCCAATTTTGAGATGCTATATCAATTCGAGGAAAAATCATAAAAATGTAAACTAAATTTTGTTGGAATCCTTAGATAAAGATCTAATATTTTACTTAAAGGGTCAACTTCAGTTTATGAATGTTTGATGATCTAATTTAATTGTTAAGTTTAATTACTTGTAGGCTTAGGAAATGCATAGTAAATCATAGAAAAATGATTAAATTTGTAAAACCAGTTGTGTTAATTTTCTTTTAACATGTAGAATTGAAGAAAAATAATTATCCTAGTATTCCAGTATTATTTCCTTAATGTACAAATATTAATTAGAAATAATGTGTAGTTCACTTTGTGTATTTAATAATTACACATTTAAATGCTCAAAAATCATGGAAATATTTTAGGGTACTGTTCCTTAATAGTATAACATGTGATTAAATTTCCAACCAAGGGTTAGTGTCAAACAAATTGGACATAGTTTATGTAGTCCATAATATAATAGTAACTTAAAGTTCATATAAACAATTAGTGTAATCAATGAATAAGGTCATTTAATCTAGTTGTTAGGAACCACCCCAACCAGTTGCCCCATGCCACTAGTTAGATACTTAACGTAGTTGAGTTTGCTGTTTAATGTATCTAAGTAAGATAGTTAGTACTCGATAAATGACTGCCCAGTGCAGGATAGTCAGGTTATTTGCTTCAATGTAATGTTCTTTTGTTTGGATTGCAACTTTATTGTGAAATAACATAAAAGTATATGCATTCCATAACTTGTACCTTTGCATCTCATATAGACTCGTCCGCTCTCGCTGACGGAGATTATCAGCTTATTCCGGAACAAGAAGGAGATTATCCTGAAGACCCCGGGAATCTCGTCGCGGATTTCTCTGAAGCCCCGAACCAAGGTTCGGAAGAAAATAATTTGACTAACCCCAGCCCCACCAGCGAAGGCAAGCCCCGGACATAACCCCTACTTTATTACACTGCACTCTATATTTATTTATGTATTCTATGCATTAAGTTCATAGGAATTGCTTGAAACCTTAGTTGCATAATTTCAGGAACCAATGTACTGAGCACTAGAACATGAGTCCGACTAGCTGCTATGCTTATAGGACCGGTAGAAGTCGAGTGATTTCCTGTCACTCGCGCGATATAGGAGTTGTAATGTTTACATTCCTGTTATCAATATAAGGATGACGGACGGGAGTTTATGAGGTATCATGGTTGAGATGATACCCCGTCTGTGTTGTGGAACTTGATAAGGTCGCAGTGTGTGGTAGCGGTGGTTAAGCGTTTGAAAGTACTAGCCACATGCCGCGAAATATGGTAAGCGGTAAGCCTAGTAACCAATCGGCCCGAGGAGTGGACATACCCCCCACCACATGTATTTGCTTCTTTTGGTTACTTTGTTCGACGTGTAGGAATACGTGTTGCTGGGCAACCAGGAGTACGGGTTTTGTAGTCGCGCTACAGATGTACGTCCTGCACTTTGGAAGTGCGTATGGTCCTGCAGTCGCTTGTGGTGGATCTGATCCACGAGTCGGAATGAAAGGCAAACGGTTGCTTCGGAACGACCCTTTGGTGTTCCAAGCGTGTGTGTTAGGTTTACCCTTGCAAGGTTTTGAATTTCGATTCAGGAATCGTCCGCCTCTCACGATGATTGAGACTGCTTACCCCCTTTGCCACATAGAGTAACAAGAGCAACTTTGTGATTATCAAAGATGGTGTTTGATTAAAGATTCTACCATGTTTGAATAGTTATAGATGCTTACCTAGAATGGTTAATCCACTAGAACCTGAAAGCTAAAAGTTGAAAATAAGGATCTACTCTTTGTTGCTTTTCAGCTAAAAACTCTACCTAAAGCTAAAAGCCTTCATGAGTCTAGCTATGGGCTAAGGTATACCCAATTCCGGGTAAGTCTTGCTGAGTATTAGTATACTCAGCCTTGCTTTTGTTGATCTACTTCAGGTAATCTCCCTGATGAGCCAACTTTCATTACACCGTGGCCCTACCCCCTACCTGATGGTTGGTCCGTGGAGTGGGATCCGTCCCCGGCCAACACAGATTCCGTCGAGTGATATTATGCCAGGGCTAGCATAATATCTGTAATAACGACGTGTACAATGTTTACGCTTTTAAAACTCCGCTGCTTGACTTATAACTTAAACCTGTTTTGTAATAATCTCCCCTCAGTGGGAGCTACTGATGCTTTGTAAAATTTTTGTAATATATCTGCCTGTGGTGTAAAATGTATTGGCATTTATATCTCTGGACTCACCTTCGTGTGAGGTACCTTGTTGGATCCTGCGTTCGGTGGTTTATCGGGACGTTACCCGACAGGCCAATAGGATTATACCGTTTGAAGCACGAGGTAGCCCTCCAGAGAGGACTCGCGTACTTGAGCCGGTGTAATTTAGGTTTGTTCTGCCACAACCACGGGATCCATCAAGGGGTCATTCGACCTATCTCCGAGGTTTAACCGGGGCATAAGTCACACAGAGCTTATCCCTTCTCCTTGATCACCCGTTGCTCTCAGCTCTCCTGATGGCAATCAGAATAACTAGTGGGATTTATGCTAAGCCGTTGCCCATACAATGGTCAAGTGGTTTGCACGATAGGAAGCTAGGTGAGATGACACATCAACTCGGTCCTTAGGGGTGACAAGATGGATATCTCCCTTCCTCGCTCTACCACACAGGTACGAGCACACCAACGGCAATTCACACAGAAATGCCATCCATCCCGTCTGACTCATCTTTCAAAACCACATTTTATCCCTTCCCACACATGCATTTTCTTTATAAAAATAGGTGGTCAAGGTATGGTTATCACAAACAAGGGTGGCTATCCTACCATGTTTTCAGCAAGCAAAACCATGCAATTTTATAAAACAGGCCACTGGGTTGTGTTTATAAAAACTAGGACAGAAACATGCATCAAAGGGCGGGATTGAACTTGCCATCATCAAACCCTTGCGGGAGGTCCTGATCGAAGCACTGTCCCTCGGGTTCGGGGTCGCAGAACTGGTCCTCGTTCGCTTGATCACAGTCGAGACCTTCCTCGTTCACTCCGTGTCCTACGACGCAAACAAACAGGCACACAATCAAGCGAAAGAACTAAAAGTTTTTATCGTCGAGCTTAAATCGGAAATAATTTAGTTATGGAGATAGGGGTAATATTTTTGGGTGGTTTCTTAATGGCATGGTTAGAACTACACTAGAAAGGGCGTGGTAAAGTTTCAGGCCGACCGGAGATCGTTTGGCGCATAAAATGACGAGTTAAAGAGGGCTCGGGGGTTAAACAGGGGCCCAGGGGCTTATTCGTAATTATCTGGAGGGAGTAAGGGCCTATTTGCAAACCCTAGAAATACTCAGGGTATGCTAAAGGGTGTCGGGTATATTTAGGTTTATGTAATGGAGGGGTTTGGTTTGAAATGCTAGAAAGAGCAGGGTTTCCTTTGCAAAAAGGAAGTAAATAGGGGGGTCCTCATTTTAGGGAAAAAAGGGAAAGGCCAGGAGGTCTTGTGGCAATTTGCCACCTCCTTCCTCCTCTCCCCACGGGAAATAGGGGAGGGGGTGGGAGCGCTCGGCGCCGGCCGCTTCCGACGGCCCGGAGCTCGACGGCGGCTCAGGATTGGGGGAAAAGGGAGAGGAAGAGGATGGGATTTGATTCCCGTCCTCACCTCGGGCCGGGGCGGCGTGAGTAGGCCGGTCGACGGGAGCGGGCGGCGGCGGCTCTGGAGGTTTGGCGCGGCGGCGCTAGGAGCTCAGAAGGCAGCGGGCGGTGGCGGTGGAGGCCGTGGGGGAAGGGGAAGCGGGGCGGGGGCCTATTTATAGGCGGGATGAGGCGGTGGGGAGGCCGGAGGTAGGTGGAGGCCGGCGAGCGGCGTGGAGCGCCATTAATGGCGCTCGGCCGTATGCTTACGTCGCGATGTGGCGTGCGGCGAGGGCGTGGGCGTCGAGACGTCGTTGAGCACGTGGGGGAGGGATGCGGTGCGAGCACAGGGGCGACGAGGGCGGGGCGCCAGCGGCGGGCGGCGTGGCGTGCTGTGCAGCCTCGGGTGCGTGAGCACGCTTGGGCAGGGGCGTACGCGAGCCAGAGCGCGCGTGCGCGGGGAAGACGGGGAGCAAGGACGCGTGTGTGCGCGAACAGTGTTGGCGGCGGGTGGCACGGCGGCTCGGGGCGGAGTGTGCACGGCCGGCCGGCGTGCGCGGCCAGCGACGGGCGGCATGGCGGGTGACGCGGCACGTGGGGCACGCGCGGGGCGCGTGCGTGGGGCGCGGGTGGCCTGGCACGGGGCGCGTGCGCGCGCGAGGGGAGGGGTGGCGTGGCTCGGGAGCCGGAGGCCGGGCGGTGCTCAGGAGCAGGGGAAGGGGAAAGGAGAAGGGAGGAGGGAAAAGAAAAAGGGGAGAAGAAATGGAAAAAGAAAAAGGGGAGAAAAGAAATGGGAAAAGAAAAAGGGGAAGAAAAGGAGAAGGAGAAAGAAAAGGAAATGGGGAAAAGAAAAGAAAAGAAAAGAAAGGAAAATGGAAAAATTACGCGTGCCGGCGGGATTCGCGGCGGTGACCGTGGCCGCTCGGCCACGCACGCGCGACGCTCGCACGCTGCGCGAGGAGGACGAGGAGCGGAGCCGCGGCCGGATTCGGTGTCGGCTCGGGGATTAGGGTTTCGACTAAAATGTTTTAGCATGTGATTTCTTTAGCAAATTTTTGGGACGTCACAACAACACCAGCGAGCGGCGTTCCGGGTGCTACGAGTAGCTAAAGACTACGACATCTGGTGCAAAAGGACCAGGGAGAGGAGGCGAAGCTCACCGAGGGGTTGTGGAGGCCGGAGCTGCGACGGAAGGGGGAAGTCGACGGTGATCGGCGGCGAAGAAGGTTGGGCTCCCGTGGACGAGTCGTTGCGGGGCTTCTCCTGGCTGGCGGCTCCTCCAAACCGACTCACGCGGGACCTAAGAAGATGCCCAGGAGGTTAAGAGGGAGAGAAAACCACCGACGGCGAGCAATCGAGGTGGCGGAGGCCATTACCGATGCGCAAGCTCGACTCGATTCCCGGCGAAGCAGACGCTCACGGCTCAATTGCCGGCTCGGGGAGGTTCTAGATGACGAGGCGGATCTATTGTGGGGGTTGTGGTGGCCTGGGGCGCGGCGGAGCGGCCTGACCACGGTGAGGCCGAAGTGACCGGAGCGGAGGAAGAAAGGGGGGCGGCGGTGCTGGAGTTCTTCGGGGCGACGCAGGGCTAGGGTTAGGGTTCTGGGGCTCAGGAGTCTCCTTTTGTAGGGCGGCGGGGCACCCTCGGCGTGCGGGCCCGGGGAAGAGGAGATCGCCGGAGATCTCGAGAAGAAGTTGCGCGCCGGAGAAGAAAGGGGAAGGGGAAAGAGCTGACTGGCGGGTCCCAGTTGGCAAAGAGAGAAAGAGAGAGGACGCTCGGGGGAAAACTGGGCTGGCTGCTGGGCCGAGCCGGCCCACGCGGGAAGGAGGGGGAGAGGGAAAGGAAGTGGGCTGCCGGGGGAAGGGCCGGGCTGAGAGGGGTTTTGGGCTGGATTGGGCTGCCTTCCTCTTTTCTTTCCTTTTCTTCTTTCCTTTTTATTTTCTACACTCAAACTATTCAAACAAATCTATTTGAATTCAAATAAATTCGAATTCAAACCCCATAAACTCAACACAAGGAAAATAATGCTCCAGTTTGAATGCACAATCATGTTGACCTTATAATAAATTTTATTTTCTTGTGTTATAAGGTTACTTTAAATGCAAGATAAATTAGAGAAAGCCCTAGAAATTTTATTTAGGTCAAAATAAATTCATTAAAATTTAAGAAATTTACCTTAGGGTGTTACATATAAGCTCATGAAGCAAGGGGGGGGGGGGGGGTTGGATCCCAAGCTACTATTTACACTTAAGTCATGGAATTACTTTGAAGTAATTGACAGGTTTGATTTTTATTTTGAAACCCATAAAGATTCTGACCTTAAATTTTTGTGGTTAAATTTATTTTCAATAGATAAGCTTATTGTGAATTTCTATTAATTTTCTGAAAATAGAAACTAAAACATTTGAATTTGAATTCAAACTGCAAGTTTTAATTCAAATCCTGAGTAAACAGCATTATAAATCCTTAAAAAGTTTATGTTTTAATTCAAATCCTGAGTAAACAGCATTATAAATCCTTAAAAAGTTTAATTATGAACTAATTATCAACATATTAGGTTATGGTAAAAAGATTCAAACAGAGAAGCCTTAGGAATATGCTTAAACAATTTCAAACTACTTTAAATTTGATTTGTAAAAGTTTTAAAAGAACTTAAACTACAAAATAATACTAAGCATAAAATTTTTACACTAGCTTACTCATGACTTAAAGAAGCTACATATAAAAAATCACAAGAAAATAAGCTTGTATACAAAAGTTATGCATAAGATATCCTTTTACTTTAAATTTCAAATAAATCCAAAAGCATTTAGTTTCAAACCAAACTTTATTAACAAAAGTTGTAGATTTATATCTCTAGATTCCAACAAAACTGATTTGTTAATTTTTTGGATTTTTCTACACATTCCTAGGGATTTTACAAGTTGACAGCTAACACTAGCTAAGGGTCTTGCAAAGAGGTCCTCGGTTTCTTGCACAAGGGACCTTAAAACAGAAAACTAAATTGTAATCGGGTCCTCGACAACCCACGATGGCGGCCGGCGTGTTTGTCCGAGGCGTTCTCACCGGCGGCGAGGTCTTGGGTGGGGAGGGATGGTGGGTTATGTGCTCGAGGAGCAGTGGCGGAGCATGGCCGGCGACGAGAGATGGCGGCGGCCGTGGTGGCGCGTCAGCGTTCCCGACGAGGGGCCGGCGAACATGGACAGAGGAGGCACACATAAGCATCATGGGAGCGTGGGGGTGCATTTCCCATACCCAATTTGGTCAGAGACGGGGCGGAAGGTGGTCGTCGATGGTGAGGCGGACCTCGGACTCCTCCGGTGAGCAGCGGCACGGGGTCGTGTCGATTCCGGCCAAGGGAAGTCGGAGGCTCGACCAGAGCGGGTCAGAAGGCTGGCGGGGAGGGAGAGGAAGCTTCTGGGCGCTGGGATTTGGGCGGGGTGGAGCGGCTGTGGCGAATTTCGGCGGGCGGCACGGTGGTCGGCTTGGTGGTCGCGAGGAAGAAGAAAGGGAGAAACAGCAAGAAGGAAGGGCTCGGATCGGGCTTTATAGGGGAACATCACACTGTAGAAGAGAGGGAGAGGGAGAGCAGATGCGGGGCCAGGCTCAGGTTGATGAGCGGCGCCGTCGTGCACCTTGGGCATGCGTGGCGGCCGCTCAGCACAGGCGGCCCGGCGTGGCAGGGCGAGAGGGAGCCAGCAGAGGCGGCGCGGGCGGTGGGAGGAGTAGCCATGCGACACGTCGCACGAGAGAGAGCGGCGCTGGGGCAGCAGAGCCTCGGGAGAATGGCTGGTGAGGGCGGCAGGGTGGCGCAGAGAGGAAACAGAGGAGCCGTGGCTGGAGGAAGAAGACGAGGACTGAGCTGTGATTTTCCAAAAGTGCAGGGACCTCACTGTAATGTCTTGATAACTTTCAAACCATAGCTCAAATGAAAATGGGCCCAAAAGCAAAAGTGTAGAGTTTAACAAGACCTACAACTTTGCTTTAAAGTTCATTTCAAAAGAGTTAAGGATTTAAAAGTAAGCTAAAAGTTGGGCAAAAGTTAAATTTCAAACTAACTCTTTTTATCTACTACACTCAAAATGAATCCTAGAGGTAGTTTCACTTCTATTTATGGTTTAAAAGCAAGTTCTTGCATTTTTTTTCAAAACAACCCAAGCAGAACATGACTTTACCTCTCATTCTTGCACACTTGCACAAAAGGACCTTTATTAAATTATAGTTATATAAATAACCCTTTTCCCTTATCCTTTAAATTTTTTTCAAACACACTTTCACAATATTTGCACACAACTTCATACTAAAATTTAGTGTGTGTCAACGCCAAGTACCTGAGTGTCATACCTACCCTGAAAGACGACCAGATCCATTCGCTTGGTCAAGGAATTGTTGGGAGAGATACCACTATTGGGCATTTGGAAGTGCAGATCTTGGAGAGTGATGCTCAAATTCTTCAGCGCAAAACCGTAATTGACTTTTTGGAGGAACAAGTCCATGATTTGAACCAAGAATTAGGTGACGCCCTTGGGCATATTGAGATGCTCCAAGAACAGCACATGCCTCCTCTTGTGCCGAATGAGCTGGAAGACGAAGAGGAAGATTCAGAAGAGGAACCCGAGGAGATTGAAGGCGTATCCAAGATAGATTCAGAACATGGAGATCCAGAGCCCAATCCTCAGGATAATGACTCTTCCTCTGGGAGTGCGTCGTCTGTGGGCAATTTAGATGACTTTTAGGCAAGATGGTGCAGCTGATGTTATGGTCCTAAGATGTAGTGTATGTAAATAGGAGGGATGTAATATGACCATTAGGATAAGGCCATTTGTTGTAACATCATGGCTTATAGTAGTTGAACTCTAGTTGTTTGTGTACTTTAAAGACTACCAGAAGTATGTACTATATGGTGACCACCAGTTGGGTTTTACAATCATCGTCCTTATCCAATTTCTCCTTATCATCTATGACTGTTGAGTTGATTTGCTGAGATGGACGCGAATTGTATACACTCCTCAAACTCATTGTGCATGCTCAACATGATTCTTATGTTGTACCATGCATCATAACTCTGATAGTGGAAACAAGAGTAACCTGTTGTAATGGACATCTTCCATGTTTTTAGATGGTTGGCGCTATGCGTGGAACTCCTGAAGGGTTCAGGCCAGATCAAGCTAGCGGTTCTCAGCAACCGCCCCCGCCACCACCTAATCTGGTAGAGGTCATGGCACGTGTTATCGCCATAATTTGACTGGGCCAAAGGATGGGCTGAGAGCATCATGGGCTGAAGGAAAGTATGGTAACAGTCTACGAATCGGCTTCTGTGCGAACATGTCAAGGGCCAAGATGGCCGTGTAACTAGGATAGTTTAAATATAGTAAGTTAGAGATTGTATCGTAATCAGCTAGGGTTAGTTACAAAAGATCAAGTCTCCGGACTATAAATATATATCATGAGATTCAATAAAACAATCAATCAATCATTCACAACAAACTCTCGGCGCATCGCCACCCCTTCCCCAAAGGCTTTTTTCCAGGTAATCGACATGCTGCTCCGATCATGTTCCGCATGGTCGGAGCAGCGTTGCTTTTATCTGTTTATCCTTGTGTTTCTCGTACTGAAGTATTTTTTAGGGCGAGTAACACTAGTTATCTTAAACGATTATGATGCTGCATTGATTTTGAATAGTAAATCCATGTTTTGCTTGCTGTTCGTAATCATTTAGCTGCTCTTGTATGTGATCTCAGGTGCAAGGGCAGCACCTTGCTCTGTCATTGCTTAGTAGATTTAATCTGTTATGGTAGTTCTTTGTGTTACAAGGAATTGGTTTAATATCCGTATGATTAGGCCCTTCAAACGGGTTAAATGTTACGGCTGCATGTTAGTTGGTTTTTAGGCCTCTATTTGGGTTATCGTATTATTATCTTCCATGTTCGTTAGGCTTAACCACGCGTAGGATGTTCCGGTCATACGGTGAAAGCTTTCACCGTCGCAGATTGGATTAGCTTGGCAATTACAGAGCATGCTTTTATCTTTTCTATCGGATTCATACAAAATGTTCACATGTTAGTAGATCCGATCTGTTAAATGTAGCAATCGGCTTCTTGTAGCTGATTCTGAAAGGTACCCGAAGATCTAACTTGGTACGAAGACAGGTCCGACCTAGTACAGTGACTCCGTCGGCTTCTTTAGCTGATCTCGGGGTCGTTCTAAGAGCCGATCACAGCTCGGACTAATGTTTGATATGGCTGTGCATGCAGAAAATAGCTGACGAACGACTTCTACACCTTCCTGATCAGGTATAGGTCAGGTGGCACGCCTAGCACTTCACCAAGCCAGGGCGTGTGCTGGACTTCTGGGCCGTTGACCGAGGGATCAGGACCCACCAGCAGTCCCGGAAGCCTCCCGGCTCCTCGTGTTGCCTGTCGCTGCTCGCCGGTGGGTTTCGACAGCCAACAAATTCTGGCACGCCCAATGGGACCTCATCAACTACTTCATCGACTTCACCGATTACATCGACTATTGCGTCGACTACATCGACTACTCCAGTGACTACAATCGACTGCATCATCTTCTTCGGCTTCATCGACTTCCGTTGTCAGGATGCCGGACGAGAACCTGATTACTTTTGAGGAGTTGTCTGATGAGCACAAGCAGAGGTATAATGAAATAAAAGCTGCTTTTGAAGTCGATCTCATCGGTTCGTTTGAAAGAACTCGTCACCACGGCATCAGATGGAAGCGATTTTCATCTGAAGGGCCACTCGATGAAGTGGATCTGTCTACTCCTACGGAAGAACGTACACGAGCTCTCCGTCAGGAAGTCAACTACATGGTGGCTCACTCATTACATCGACATTCTGAGAGTTTGGTGAACACCCTCGAGCGCGCTGCAATGCGCGTGGTGCAGGAAATTATGAAACACCAGTACTCTCCAACAGGACCTGCTTTAGGGTGTCACAGAGGGGAGTTGCCTTCTCAATCCAGACCACCAATGCCTTACGCATTTGCCGCCCTAGAGCAACAGAATTCTCCAGCATATGTCATATACAAGGTGGGAGGTGACCCTGCTGATCACCAATTCTTCAGTGAACCACCCAAGGAGGTACCGCATGGATATGTTTGTGCGTATATACCAGATGGTGGTAACCCGGCACAACCCACGCAGAGAACAACGGGTGGAACATCTGCAGTCGATGCCGACAAACAGGCATGGCTGGCTACTTATGCAACAGGGCCAAATCATGAAGGTACGCACTCGGTCCCAGGAGTTTATACAGTGGATCAAATTAGTGCCATTTTGAGGGATCAATTTGGGATTCTCCCAAGAAGGCGAGCGATCGGCTACACCCAGCCATACCCAAGCGACTATGACCTGATTCCTCTATCGCCCAAGTATCGGCTACCTGAGTTCACCAAGTTCAGCGGAGCAGAAGGATCCAGCTCCATAGAGCATGTGAGCCGATATCTGGCGCAGCTGGGGATGATTTTGGTGTCGGATCCATTGCGGGTGAGGTTTTTCTCGCAGTCTCTCATAGGGCCGGCTTTTGGATGGTACACGTCACTGGGTCCTGATTCTATCTGCGCTTGGAAGCAGCTAGAGGAACAGTTCCATATACAATGTCATTCAGAAGCTGCAGAAGCTGGAATTGCTAATTTGGCACAGGTCCGCCAGAAGCGAGGAGAAACAGTGGCGGAGTACATCCAGCGTTTCAGGGAAGTCAAGAATCGATGCTACTTGATTCGAATTTCAGAGAAGGAGGCAGTTGAATTGGCAACTTTGGGATTGGTAAAGCCGATTAGAGATCTGGTTTTCCAGCTGGAATTCAATTCTTTGGCTCATTTGGTGCAGAAAATGACAGTATACGAACAACGTCACCCAGAATTATACCAAGACAAGTTCAAATGTCAAGTAGTAATGGTTGACGCTGAAGACTCCAAAGACTCTGAGGATGACCAAGAGATTGCAGTTGTGGAATAGGCACGGGGGCAAAGCCTGTGCCCTGCAAGTGGGTGAAACAACAGGGTCCTTCCAAGAAGGTATGGCGGCCCAAGAAGTCGAAAGCCGACGTGAAGACATCGGCTGATGCACATATGGTGTTTATTCTCCCTGCAGAGTTTCATGCACCAGGCCATGAGGAGGTGCCAGTGGCTCAGCTTGACTTGGGGCCACGACCAGTTATATTCAAGAAGCCCCGAGACAAAAATTACAGGCACCTGAAGGCTTTATATCTCAAGGGGTGCATAAATGGCCAGCCTGTCAGCAAGATGCTAGTCGATACAGGAGCAGCGGTTAATATAATGCCGTATTCAGTGCTGCGCAAGTTGGGACATTCTGTTGGGGACTTGATCAAAACCAACATCATGCGTGGATTTGACGGTAGGAGGTAAAACCGTCCCTACATCGTTCTTTGTGGTCAACTGTAAGGGCTCGTACACTGTTCTGCTTGGGAGAGATTGGATCCATGCCAATTGCTGTATCCCTTCTACAATGCACCAGTGTCTGATTCAATGGGACGGAGATGCAGGAGAAGTGGTCCATGCGGACGATTCTGTTGAAGTTTCACATGCCACCATGAGTGTCTGGGACGCGGAGGACCAGGAGCCAATCTCAGGGATTAGCTTGGAGGGCTGCGACCGTGTGGAAGCTACAAAAAATGGGGTGAGGCTGGTCTTATCCACTAGCCTTACGGAGTAGATGGGAAAGTAACAGGAAAGGCCGATCCCTGCGATCGGCCCCCAAAAAATAGAATCGAGTTGTTTTTGTATTCCATGTTACATTATTGTAATAATCGCAAAGAGGCCCGCTCAAGCAGCCGGCCATGTGATTGTAAGATGTTACACATTAATGCAAAGAACAAGTCGGCCGATCCCTACGATCGGCCAAATCCTCTTGCTTCATATTCGTTGTTTATTTGCAGTATCGACTTGATGGATGAAGGGAAGCTAAGATACGGGTTTACATCTGCTGACGAGCTGGAAGAAGTCGATATTGGTCCTGGGGATAAGCCACGGCCAACATTTATCAGCAAAAAGTTAAATCTGGAGTTGCGAGAGGCGATGATAACGCTGCTGAGAGAATATACGGACTGTTTTTCTTGGGATTACACGGAGATGCCCGGGTTGGATAGAAGTATTGTTGAGCACCGACTCCCTCTTAAGCTAGGATTTTGACCGTTCCAGCAACGAGCATGGCAAATGAAGGCCGAAGTCCTAGAATAAGTCAAGAAAGAAGTTGAAAAGATGATAGCAGCAGGCTTCATCAGGCCATGCACGTATGCTGAATAGATTTCCAGTATTGTGCCTGTACAGAAGAAGGACGGCCGATGGATAGTCTGTGTAGACTTCAGAGATCTTAACAGAGCTACACCAAAAGATGAGTATCCGATGCCAGTTGCGAAAACGTTGATTAATGCAGCTGCTGGTCACAAGATGTTGAGTTTTATGGATGGCAACGCTGGTTATAACCAGATTTTTATGGCTCCAGAAGATATTCATAAGACTGCATTCAGAGTACCAGGTGCAGTGGGATTATTTGAGTACGTAGTCATGACTTTTGGGCTCAAAAATGCTGGTGCTACATATCAACGGGCCATGAACTATATGTTTCATGATTTGATCGGCAAGCTGGTGGAGATCTATATTGATGACGTGGTGGTGAAATCTACATCGGCTGAGGGACATTTAAGAGATCTACAACGAGTTTTGGAGCGAACTAGGAAATTCGGGCTTAGAATGAAACCAAAGAAGTGTGCTTTTGGTGTATCGGCCGGTCAGTTCCTGGGTTTTCTGGTTCATGAACGAGGAATTGATATTGGCCTAAAAAGTCAAGAAGATGTAAAAACAATGGTGCCACCTACTACAAAGAAGGAACTCCAACAACTCATTGGCAAGATCAATTTTGTTAGGAGATTCATTTCCAATCTGTTAGGAAGAATTGAGCCATTCATGGAGTTGGTAAAAATTAAAGCCAATGATGAGTTCCGCTGGGGGGCAGAGCAGCAATAGTCATTTGAAGATATCAAAGAATATTTGTCCAAACCGCCTGTGTTAGTCCCACCCCAGCAGGGTAAGCCATTCTATGTTTATCTGTCAGTAGGTGACACTTCCATTGCTTCGGTCATCGTACAAGTGCAGGATGGCAAGGAGAGAGTTGTTTTTTATCTCAGCAGGAGGATGCTAGATGCAGAGACAAGGTACCCTGAAATTGAGAAACTATGCCTTTGTCTATTCTTTACCTGTACGAAGCTCCGCCACATCCTGCTTTCTGCCGAGACGATTGTCATCTGCAAATCAGATGTTATTAAGCATATGTTGTCGGCCCCAATGTTGAAAGGCCAACTCGGTAAATGAATGTGCGCTTTGTCAGAATTTGATATCCGGTACCAGCCTGCGAAGGCAGTCAAAGGGCAGGTGTTGGTTGACCTCGTTGCGGAAAGGACCAGCTCAGACATAGCGGCACTTTCCATCCGCGCATGGGCAATGTATTTTGATGGGTCAGTCTGTGGAGATGGTTCTGGCATAGGTATCTTGCTCGTCTCGCCTCGGGGGGCAACATATTCCTTTTCAATCAGATTGCCAACACCTTGCACCAATAATCTAGCCGAGTATGAAGCGGCGAACAAAGGTATGGAGTTACTTCTCGAAGCTGGAGCAGAAGCAGTAGAAGTTTTTGGGGATTCCAAACTGGTCATCTCTCAGCTCATGGAGACATACCGATGTGAGAGCGAGTTGTTGTTTCCGTTGTGGAGACAATGCCAGGAGCTAATGGCCCAGTTCAGATACATAAATTTCTACTGGATACCAAGGGTACAAAATTCTGAGGCCAATGATCTTGCTCAGATGGCTTCAGGTTACAAGGACACGGCGGATGAAGCCTATTTTCCAATAAACTTGCTGGATCAGGGGATTGGAGAGCCGATATCTTTAATTACTTGAAGGATCCGGCTCGGGGGGCACCTAAGAAGATACGTTACAGAGCCATGAAGTACGTCCTGATAGGGGACAACTTGTTTTACAGGACTCTGGAAGGGCTACTACTTAAGTGTTTGGGGCCGATTGAGTCCAATCGGCTTTTACATGAAGTCCATGAAGGTACATGTGGTACTCATCAATCAGCCCACAAGATGAAGTGGTTGATCAGGCGCTTGGGATATTATTGGCCTGATATGCTGGAAGATTGCTTCAAGTATTATAAAGGATGCCAGGCCTGTCAGAGGTTTGGAAAGATACAAATAGTACCAGCGTCAGCAATGAACCCTATCATCAAACCTTGGCCATTCAGGGGCTGGGGCATGGACATGATCGGTAAGATTAATCCTCCACGAGTAAAGGCCATCAGTTTATTTTGGCCATTACAGATTATTTTACAAAATGGGTAGAGGCTGTTCCTATGAAGTCAGTAACATCGAGGGATGTCATCAATTTCATCAAAGAACACGTTATTCATAGGTTTGGGATTCCTCAAACCATTACAATAGATGGAGGGTTGGTATTTATATCTGATGAATTCAAAAAGTTTGCTGCCGACATGGGGATTAAATTGATCAGGTCATCTCCATACTATGCTCAAGCAAACGGACAAACCGAAGCGTCAAATCAGAGCTTGATCAAGCTGATCAAAAGGAAGATTGATGAATACCCACGGCGTTGGCATGAAGTATTATCAGAAGCGTTATGGGCTTATCGTGTGTCATGCCACAGGGCAACAAGAACTTCACCATATCATTTGGTGTATGGGCAGGAGGCCGTATTACCATGGAAAATTACGGCCGGATCAAGATGGATAGAGTTTCAGAATGATTTGACTGCTGAAGAATATGTAGCACTAATGAGCGACAATGTGGAAGACATTACAGAACTCAGGCTTTGGTCGCTGGAAAAGATCAAGGAAAATAAGGCCAAGGTAGCCCGCGCGTACAACAAGAAGGTCAAACCGAAGGAATTCCGAGTTGGGGATTTAGTGTGGGAAGCGGTGCTACCATTGGGGACTAAGGATGCGGCACATGGTAAATGGTCTCCGAATTGGCACGGGCCTTATAGAGTTGATCAAGCTCTGCCAGGGAATGCATACATGCTTGAAGAATTGGATGGAGTTAAATTTCCGGTGGCTGTGAATGGTCAGCATCTCAAGAAATATTTCCCGAGCATGTGGGAAGATGAGTAATGAAGCCGATGTAAGGCATCAGGCTATGGACCAACGCAATCAGGGTGTTTACGAGGAAAGCCGATATGACACATTGGGCTGCAAAATATAATCGAGTACTTTGAGGTACATCGAGTTGATCTGATCGGGGACCTCGTGGTATACTAGGCTGCAGGACAGTATCTATCGGGTACTTTGGAAGCCGGTGCGATGCATCAGGCTATAAGACGGAATGAGATGAGCAAGCCAGATCTATAAAGAAAAAGCAGCGCCGGTCCATACACAGAGCTGAAGGTTGAACAGCTGATGTTAAGCCATCGACTTTAGAAGCAATAATCGGGCCTTGCAAATCCTGGGTTTCGATAAGAGCAGAGAGGTTGTTGCAGGTGTCTCTTGATCTTAAAAGAACATGTTCGACTCCTTTGCAGGGTTTCCTGGGTACTCATATTTTTCAACCTGATTGGGGATCGAGATTTAACAACAAGCAAGAAGTCTACTACGGAGTACTCTTGTTATTGACGAGATCGTTTGAAGGGTATTTGAGTTCTTGGGATTTTTGATCCGGAATAAAGAAAAGTTTGAGATTGGATTGGGCAATTCAAGGAAAAAGGCTGATGCGATGCCATCGGACTTTAGAAGATTAGATTTTTAAACACTGGTTTGCTGAAACAAAAGGGTTCATTTGCAAGAAATTATTACAAGAGAAGCCGATCTACCGGCTATGCGCACAACGGCGGAAGACCCTATGAACTACCACCAGTGAGTCCTTAAGGTCTTGCGGCATTTGTACGGGGGGACACGCTGGTGTCATCATCGCTGCTGCCATCGTTGCCGTCGGTGCTATTGCTGTTGCCACCATCATCGCTGGTGTCGTCGCTGGTGTCCCCGTCGTCTTTTGAAGTCGACGATCCACCACGCAGTAACCCTCCTGCTGCGGAGTCATTGTCAGTGGAAGTGTCCTTGGCATCTTCTTCTGAGAAAGAGAAGAAATCATCATCCCAGGAATCTTCGTCGTCGCCTTCGTCCAGGTCTCCATGAAGGAGAATCTGGAGGTCCTCATCATCGGTCAGGGGCTCATCATCCTCTGACCAAGTGCTGAAGTCCCACTCCTCTGCGTCCCAATGCAGAGGAGCAAGAGTTTCATACGAAGCTATTGGATCGAACTCCGACGTCGCCTCCCTGGAGGTTTCGGAGTCAGGAGAAGTGATGGAGATTATGGAAGAAGATGAAGGGGAATTGGAGGAAACAGAGGAAGAGGAAGCCATTGTCAGGGGATACAGAGTGTGCTGGTGCGGCTAATGCACGGGGAGAGAAGATGGATAGAAATAAATCTGCCGATAACAGTTTATAAAGGCAGAGATGGAAGGCGAAGCGGTGTTATCGCGATTCCTGAGGGAGAAGTCGAAGGGTCATGTCCGATGGTATTGGAAGGCAGCGCACGTGTGCAGGCCTTAGAAGTCGAAGGGCAGCATCCAATGGCATTGGGAGCGGTATGTGCGTGCACAAGTCTGAGAAGTCGAAGAGGCAATGGTTTTCGAATTATCATTGCTAAAACTAGGGGGGCATGTGTTATCGCCATAATTTGACTGGGCCAAAGGATGGGCCGAGAGCATCATGGGCTGAAGGAAAGTATGGTAACAGTCTGCGAATCGGCTTCTGCGCGAACGTGTCAAGGGCCAGGATGGCCGTGTATCTAAGGATAGTTTAAATATAGTAAGTTAGAGATTGTATCGTAATCAGCTAGGGTTAGTTAGAAAAGATCAAGTCTCCGGACTATAAATATGTATCGTGAGATTCAATAAAACAATCAATCAATCATTCACAACAAACTCTCGGCGCATCGCCACCCCTTCCCCAAGGTCTTTTTTCCAGGTAATCGACATGCTGCTCCGATCATGTTCCGCATGGTCGGAGCAGCGTTGCTTTTATCTGTTTATCCTTGTGTTTCTCATACTGAAGCGTTTTTTATGGCGAGTAACACTAGTTATCTTAAACGATTATGATGCTGCATTGATTTTGAATAGTAAATCCATGTTTTGCTTGCTGTTTGTAATCGTTTAGCTGCTCTTGTACGTGATCTCAGGTGCAAGGGCAGCGCCTTGCTCTGTCATTGCTTAGTAGATTTAATCTGTTATGGTAATTCTTTGTGTTACAAGGAATTGGTTTAATATCCGTATGATTAGGCCCTTCAAACGGGTTAAATGTTCCGGCTGCATGTTTGGTGCCTCATGGTAACCTAATGAGGGATTGTTCCGGGAATCGACTTGTTAGTTAGTTTTTAGGCCTCTCTTTGGGTTATTGTATTGTTATCTTCCATGTTCGTTAGGCTTAACCACATGTAGGATGTTCCGGTCATACGGTGAAAGCTTTCACCGTCGCAGATTGGATTAGCTTGGCAATTACAGATCATGCTTTTATCTTTTTATCGGATTCATACAAAACGTTCACATGTTAGTAGACCCGGTCTGTTAAACGTAGCAATCGGCTTCTTGTAGCCGATTCTGAAAGGTCCCCGAAGGTCTAACTTGGTACAAAGACAAGTCCGACCTAGTACAGCGACTCCGTCGGCTTCTTTAACTGATCTCGGTGTCGTTGTAAGAGCCGATCACGGCTCGGACTAATGTTTAATATGGCTGTGCATGCAGGAAATAGCTGACAAACGACTTCTACACCTTCCTGATCAGGTATAGGTCAGGTGGCACGCCTAGCACTTCACCAAGCCAGGGCGTGTGCCGGACTTCTGGGCCGATGACCGAGGGACCGGGACCCACCAGCAGTCCCGGAAGCCTCCCAGCTCCTCGTGTTGCCTGTCGCTGCTCGCCGGTGGGTTTCGACCGACAACAGCACGATAGACTGAGCTTCTCAATTTGCTCGTACAGGCACAACAGAATCAGCATCACCAGCAACCACAAGGAGGTCGTGATGACCTCAATCCTCAAGTGGCAAGCTATCAAGATTTCTTCAGCACCCAGCCTCCATTGTTCAGTAAAGCTGAAGAACCTCTTGATGCCGATGCCTGGCTCTGTACTATTGAATCGAAGTTCGCCCTTCTTACTATACCTTGTGCGGACTCAAGTAAAGCTCACTTCCCTACTCAACAACTTCGTGGCGCTGCCCGCATTTGGTGGGATAACCATTGTGCCATGCAACCCGCTGGCCATGTTATCTCCTGGGAGGAATTTCGGACTGCCTTCAGGGCACACCATATTCCTGAAGGACTTGATGGAGCGGAAGCTGAATGAATTTCTAGCACTCACACAAGGCACCCGCATTGTACTCCAATATGCACAGACTTTTAATCATCTGTGCCAGTACGCGGGGTATCACGCGGATAATGATGCCAAGAAGCAGGAGCGTTTCCATCATGGTCTCAACACAAATCTCAAGGAACGCCTGAACCTAGTTAAGGCTAATACTTTCAGTGAACTTGTGAATATGGCTTTGACCCAGGAAGATTGTATCACGGTACATTATGCCGAGAAGAAACGGAAGACTCCTACCGGACCCTCGAGTGTTCAGCCACCAAGGTATCGAGTTGTTCCGAATGCGTAGTTCAGAGCGCCGCAGCAGAATGCCCCACCTGGTAGATTGGTTTTCCGCCCGCCTCAGCAGCAAGGAGGGTATCGACCTCCAGTGCCTCCACGACCACCGCAACAGTTGGGCACCAGGCCAAATGTTCAACAGTTTCAGCAAGGAAGTAGCACTTATTGCTGTTTCAATTGCGGGAGTGCGGATCACTTTATCAAGGATTGTCCTCGGCCCAAGAAGCCTTTTCAAGGGCAAGGCTTTAATCAGAACAACCAGGGCAAGGGCAAGAAACGAGTGATGCAAGTCCGGCATGGGCAAGTCAATTTCACCACCCTTGCAGAACTGCCAGAAGGAGCCCCCTTGATGACGGGTACATTCTCTATCAATTATAAACCTGTTATTATCTTATTTGATTCTGGTGCAACTCATAGCTTCATTAGCGACAAGTGTGTTGCCCGAGTAGGACTTGATTCTTGTCAAACCAAGGGGTCGTACATGATCTCTACCCCTGGGGGAAAGATTAATTCCAATCAACTGATTAGATATGTGCCAATACAGTTGGGTAGCAAAGTAATAAAAACTGATTTGGTTTTGCTAAGTTTAGAGGGTATGGATATCATACTTGGGATGGATTGGATGACAAAACATAAAGTGATGTTAGATATCTCCTCCCGAGTTATTGAGATTGACTCACCATATGAAGGAGCTACTACCCTCCATCTACCCCAACAAGAGTATTTCCCCTCTTGCGTTTATGCTACCACAGACATCAAATTAGAAGACATTCCTATAGTCTGTGAATATCCTGATGTCTTTCCGGATGATCTGCCCGGAATGCCACCAGATCGAGACATCGAGTTCGTTATTGAGCTCTAACCTGGTACAGCTCCTATTTCCAAGAGACCGTATCGCATGCCGCCTAATGAACTGGCCGAGCTAAAGATACACCTTCAAGATCTTCTTGATAAGGGTTTTCATACGTCCAAGTGCTTCACCTTGGGGATGCCCTGCCCTATTTGTAAAGAAAAAGGACAATAGCTTAAGGCTGTGTGTCGATTATCGTCCACTCAATGCGGTCACTATCAAAAATAAGTACCCTCTTCCCCGTATTGACATCTTATTTGATCAACTAGCTAGCTCTAAGATTGATCTACGCTCTGGTTACCATCAAATCAAAATCAAGCCTAATGATATTCCAAAAATGGCTTTCTCGACCAGATATGGACTTTATGAATATTTGGTTATGTCTTTTGGACTCACTAATGCACCGGCATACTTCATGTATCTTATGAATTCAGTCTTTATGCCGGAGCTTGATAAATTCGTTGTAGTTTTCATCGACGATATTCTGATATACTCTAAGACTGAAGAAGATCATGCTGATCATTTATATGTCATTCTTCAACGACTACGTGATCATCGCCTTTATGCCAAATTCTCTAAATGCGAGTTCTAGCTTGATAGTGTGAAATTTCTGGGACATACTATCTCCAGAAAGGCATATCGGTTGATCCAACTAAAGTTTAAGAAGTTAAGGATTGGAAGCCTCCAACTTCAGTTCATCAAATCCATAGCTTCCTCGGATTGGTAGGATATTATCGATGATTCATTCCAGACTTCTCCAAGATAGCCAAGCCTATGACTGAGCTACTCAAGAAGGAGATTAAATTCCATTAGGATGATAAGTGTGAAAAAGCATTTTATACACTGAGAAAACTTGTAACCACTGCTCCAGTGCTAGCCCAACCAGATAATACCAAGCCTTTTGATATCTATTGTGATGCTTCCAGAACTGGACTTGGTTGTGTGCTTATGCAAAACAACCGGGTCATTGCTTATGCTTCCAGAGCACTCCGGGATCATGAACAAAATTATCCGACTCATGATCTTGAGTTAGCAGCCATTATTCTGTGGCAGAACCAACCTGAATTATACCGGCTCAAGTACGCGAGTCCACTCCAGAGGGCTCCAACGTGCTTCAAACGGTATAATCCCTTGGCCTGTCGGGTAACGTCCCGATAAACCACCGATACACAGGATCAAATAAGGTGAGTCCAGAGATACAATCACCATCACATTTTACATCATAGAGAATTAGATTACAAGAGTTCCCAAAAGAAATACGAAGTTTCAAACTTAGAGAAGTTACTACAAACTGTTAGAGTCATGATTTTTGGCAGCGGAAAACATACGTGACGATTCACAACACATCGTCGAGACGGATGTCATGCTAAGCCCGGGCACGACATTACTCGAGATCACCAGTATTGGCCGGGGACGGATCCCATTCCTTGGACCAATCTTCTGGAAGAGCACAGGGCCATGACAGGGAAAGAGTAGGGTCTTCAAAGGCTTTATCTGAAAAACATAAAACTAGCAAGGCTGAGTATACTAATACTCAGCAAGGCTTACCCAGGATTGGGTATACTTTAGCCCATAACTAGACTTATGAAGGCTTATAATAGCTCTGGGTTTAGTTTCAGCTGAAAGGCAACTAAGAGTAGATCCTTATTTTCAACTTTTAGCTTTCAAGTTCTATGTGATTATCCATTCTAGATAAGCACTTATAACTAAGCAAGCAAGGTAGAGCTCTTTATCTCAACCATCAGTATTACTCATCACATAGTTGCTCTTGTTACTCTGTGTGATAAAGGGATTAAGTAGTCTCAATCATCGTGAGAGGCGGACAATTCTGAATCGAATTTAACCTTGCAAGGTAAACCTAACTCACACGCTTGGAACATCCAACGATAGTTCCGAAGCAACCGTTTGCCTTTCATTCCGACTCGTGGACAGGTCCACCACAAGCGACTGCAGGAACATACGCACTCCCAAAGTGCAGGACATACGTCTGTAGCGCGACTACAAAACCCGTATTCCTGGTTGCCCTTGCAACACATATTTCCCCAATCGAACATAAGTAACCAGAAGAAGCAAGACGAGTGGTGGGAGGTATGTCCACTCCTCGGGCCGATTGGCTACTAGGCTTGCCGCTTACCATATTTCGCAGCATGTGGTTAGTACTTTCAAATGCTTAACCCCGATCGGCACACACCGCGACCTTATCAATTTCAACAACACAGACGGGGTATCACCTCAACCATGATACCGCACAAAACTCCCGTCCGGCATCCTTAAAGTGACAGGAAATCACCCGACTTCTACCGGTCCTATTAGCATAGCATCTAGTCGATATGACCTCAGGTGCAATACATTGGTTCCTAGGATTGATGCATCTAGGGTTTCAAGCAATTCCTAAGAACTTAATGCATAGAATACGTAAATAGATATAGATTGCAATGTAATAAAATAGTAGGTTATGTCCGGGGCTTGCCTTTACTGGTGGGTCTGAAGTCAGAAATGTTAACATCTTCCAAACTTTGGTTCGGGGCTTCAGTTAATCCCTTGGTGACGTTCATTTGGTCTTCAGGAACATCCTCCGTAGACTTCTGGGAGATCTCGCAGGTACCATTGCTGAAAGTAGTCGTATCTACATGTAATGCAACATTACATTCAAATGTGCACACAAAACTATTTTACTTCACAACAAAGTTGCAATTCAACATTCATTTAACAAGCTACTCACATAACAATCAAAAGAGATCTGAAACTAAACTTAGGTGAAGCTTTAGGGAGATAATTAATCAGAATCAGCTACATGTTGAGGGTTACAACAGAGCTGGTTGGAAACAACGAGGGTTTAGCTGATTGACGAGTGTATCGGGTTCCTAGACGATCGATGGAAGCATCGATTATTTTGGCAGAAGGATGATTCCTAAAGCAGTTGTCTTAACTGAGATGTGCTTAAGTGTTTTTCTAGGTAACTAGGTGTGGTTGTATCGACTCGATTACGTCAGCACAACTATTGAGTGACGCATAGCCGAATGGAGTGTGGTTAAGGGGATATGATCAATAGGTATAAAGCCAACCTCTCAGTCGACAAATCAACTGATAGAAATGGGTGGATAAGGATGGAGAAACTAAGGATCGATCGGCTATAACTGATATGGAGAGCAACTAAAATCGGCTTGGTTCGGCCGATGGTAAGAACCCTAAGATCGTGGGTGTCTCTCCGATACATCGACTCTGTGCAGTCGATGTAGTACAGAACAAAAGAATTGTATCAGCAGTAGCCGATACTAGAAAGGTAATAACCGTATCAGCTAATCAGCCGATGGTAGAAGTATCGAGTGACAGCTGTTATGCAGAAACATTATAGGCTTAAAGAAAATAGATGCTAAGTGGTTGGGTTGATAACCTGACACTGAAGCATAACTGTTGAGACGTATTAGCTAAGCAGTAGATGCACACGGACTAACAAGGATTTTTATACGAAGAGAACCTTAAGGAAATGGCCATCAAAACGAGGACAGAGTCTGGATGGTAGGAATCTAAGTACTCGTGTGAAAAGATTAACTAGAGATCACACATCTGTACTTGAGACCTACATTTTATGATCTATGTTCAGCTACAACACATGCATACAACACAAGGTATAAGTAAATCACTCATTCTCTAATATTTAACCTAGACCACGAATCACGACTTTCAATTCAAAAGCACAACATAAAACTTGTAAACGTTCACTAATTTGAAATAAAGAAAGCTTTGGAAATTTTATAAATAACACCCTAGAACTTTCTAAAACGTAGCAATCAAGTCCCTGGTCCAGGAAAACAGATAATAGAAAGATAACGACGATATTCCGGCAAAGGAATCGCCGGCATTAGAAAGATTCAGCGAATCAGGGCAAACCTTGGTTGTGGAGAAGAACGGGTGAAAAGTGAACTCCCGTGGCGATAGGATCGGCGAAGAGAAAAGCTCGACGATGATGAGACTCCATGGATGACGAAGAAGTTTGCCGGGAAGGGTTGCCGTGGGTGGAAGAGGGTCGAAGGGGTAATCTCCGTGGGTGACGAAGAGCAGAAGTTGCTAGAGGTCGTGGATCATGGAACGAGACGATGGAGCCGAATTGATTCGCTAGGCCAACTCCTCCGTGAACTTCAGGGTTCTCCTGCTCACAGGTTAAGCCTTCACTGCCCATGCGCGTGTGCCGCTGAGACACGGTCGGCACACCCGCGCAGTTGCTCCTTCCGAATTCGCTGCGCTATAACTGTCGCCGGTCTTGCGTTGCACGTCAAACCCGTGTCGCGTTGCTCCCGCCTCGCACACGCGTTCCAGCGTTGCTCGCGCCACCAGTCCTCCGGCCGCCCAACGCTTGCAGTCCAGTGCGCTGCGTGCCGCTCGCTCCTGCACGCGCCGCCACGTCGCGCTCCACCAGCTCCCGTACGCCACCGCGCGCACGCCATCGCCCTGCGCTTCTAGCTCCTGCGCACGCCTCCTGCGCGCACGCATCTGCGCGCTCCATGCCGCTCGCCTGAGCCGTTGCCGCTCCGCCAGCCGAGCTCCGCTCCTGCTTCGGTCGAGCCGCTCCTCGCTCGCCCAGTGCACTAGCGCCGCGTCGCTCTGCCGCCCGGGACCTCGCCCGAACGCTTGCACCACGAGCCACCCTCGCTGCGTCACACGACACCCGCTCACTCCGCTCCACCCGCGCCAGCGTCCGCAGCTACACGCCACTAGCGCGTCTTCGCTCGCCGCGTGCACTCCGTTCTGGCCCGCCAGCCCGCTTGCCCGGCGCCTCCTTGCGCCACAGCCGTCCGCCTGTGCGCTTGCTCTCACACGCACCATCTCAGGCTCGCCTGCGCGTACTCGCTCGCCCCCGTGCACCTCCACACTCCTGTTGCCGTGCACGTCCGCTCCTATTCGCTGCTCCCGCGAGCTTGTGCCACGCAGCGCCCACGTCTCCACTTGCCCGCGCGCCTGGGCCGCCCGCCTGCGCCTTGTACCGCGGCCCGCGCGCCACCGGCTCCCGCAGCTCGCGCCTGCTGCTGCACCAGCGCCGCCCATGCCAGCACCGTGCGCCAATCGAGCCGCCCGCTCCACTCTCCCACGCGCCGAGCCGAGCCGCTGCGCCTCCGCCCCAGCGCGCCTCCTTCCGCTCGCTCCGCGTCCGCGCGCAGCGCCGCACCGCTTGGGCCACCGTCAGCCTGCTGCGCGCCGTCCCTGGGCTCGCCAGCTCGCCCCCGCCTTCGCTCGGCCGCTGCCCGCCGCACTCGCCTGCGCAGCGCGCCTGGCGCCGCTTGCGCTCGCCCGGGCCCGCCGCTCCGCGCGCTTTGCCCGCGCCTCACGCGCCTGGGCCGCGCGTCCGCGCGCTCTGCCACTCGCCAGGCGCCGGCCTGCCGCCTGCCCAACCGTCCAGCACCTGGACCCCACGCACAGTCGCCCCAAGCTCCTGGATCCCGAGTTGCACCGCGTGGAGGAGAAAGGAGGGATGGAACCGGGTGTGGATAGGAATGGAGGCAAGAGCATGTGCCGCCGGTGGGGAAGGAGATAAGGGCGCCAGAGATAAGGAAACAGAGAAGAAAGGGGATTGGTTTTCCCTAAGGGCTTATATGTAAAATCAGAGAAATGTAGGGACTTATTTGTAAAACAAAATTTTCCGTCAATCCAAAACCCAAATGAAGAAATGCCCAAAACAAAAGTTGGAGAGTTTTTCAAACTCTACAACGTTGCTTTAGGGCCCAAGTTCAAAAACTCAAAATTTATATTTTTACGCATGAAGTTTTGAACAAAAGTTGGATTTGAATTACTTTTGTCCTAAAGAGCGTAACTTTATAAAATCTAGGACGCAAGCATTTATGACACGTCATAAGGACGGGATAGACTCGTCATAATGATTGGATAGACATGTCATGATGACTTGCACTTTTACACTTTAGCCCTAAGTAACTTTGGAAATTACTTTTGTAAATCAAATATTTGCGTAAAAGGACTTATACTTTCATAAAATTACATAAATATCCTTATTTTTACCATTTTACCCAAAATTTTCACACACTTCAACACACACATTTCAAATGGAACTTTTGGATAAACATATATATTTTTTTTACAAGGGATAAAATAAGAAAAACATGTTTGCAAAACTACCCTTCACTTATTTTGAAATTACCCTTATCCAAATACATTTTGCAAAAACAACCCTAAGTTTTTCTATAATTACAAAAATACCCTTTTTACTTGCACTTTTAAATTTTCAAAAGTTTCACATAACACATACAAGCGTTACACTAACAAACACATACTTCACACTAACAAATTATAAGCCTAGCTTACAAATAATTGAACTGTCACATATTCATTCTCTCAAGATTTGGAGACATCATCTTATAGGAACTAAGTGTAACATTTACACTGACCATAAGAGCCTCAAATACATCTTTACTCAAGCTGACACAAATATGAGGCAAAGGCGTTGGTTAGAATTGATTAAGGATTACGATCTTGAGGTACACTACCATCCCGGCAAGGCCAATGTAGTTGCGGATGCACTAAGCCGCAAGGCATATTTTCATTGCTTATCCATAGAAATCTTCAGTGAAACTCTCTGCTATCAGATAAGGAAACTCAATCTAGAGATTATTCCTCAAGGTAGCCTGAATATCATATCTATTGAATCTACTCTTCAAGATAATATCATCATGTCACAATTGCATGATGAAGGTATCAAAATTATCAAACAAAAACTATCTCAAGGAGATGCAAAATATAGATGTTTCCACACTGATAATCAAGGAGTTCTATAGTTCAACAATCGTATTGTTGTACCTAAGAATCATCAGCTTCGTAAACAAATCCTTGACGAAGCACATCTGTCCAAGTTTTCTATTCATCCTGGCAGTACTAAAATGTATCAAGACCTTAGGTGAAACTTTTGGTGGACCAAGATGAAAAGGGAAATTGCTAAATACGTGTCTGAATGTGATACCTGTCAGAGAGTTAAAGTCAGTCATCTGAAGGTATCAGGTACACTCCAACCACTACCTATTCCATCTTGGAAGTGGGAAGACATCAGCATGGATTTCATTGTTGGTCTTCGCCAAACATCTCAGAAGCATGATTCCATTTGGGTAATCATTGATAGACTCACCAAAATAGCACACTTTCTCCCTGTCCATATAACTTATACTGCTAAGAAGTATGCCGAAGTCTATCTCGATCAAATTGTTCGTTTGCATGGTGTCCCTAAGAGAATCATTTCTGATTGAGGGGCACAATTCATTCCACACTTCTGGGAGCAGTTGCAATTATCTCTCAGAACCAAGTTGATTTGAAGCTCTGCCTAGCATCCACAAACTAATGGACAAACCGAGCGAGTTAATCAGATTCTTGAAGATATGCTCCAAGCTTGTATCATTCACTATGGTACGAACTGGGACAAATGTCTAGCTTTAGCTGAGTTTTCTTATAACAACAGCCATCAGTCTAGTCTTCAAATGGCTCCATTTGAGGCGTTGTACGGTCGAAGATGTCAAAGTCCTTTGAGTTGGTCCGAAACCGGTGAACGCAAAATCTTTGGACCAGACTTAGTTACCGAAGCTGAAAATAAGGTTAAGATTATTCAAGCAAATCTTAAGGCAGCCCAGTCTAGACAGAAAAGTTATGCAGACCAAAGGAGAAAACCATTGCAATTTCAAGTAGGAGACTATGTCTATCTTCGAGTATCACCTACCAAGGGTGTTCAACGTTTCGGCGTAAAGGGAAAGTTAGCACCCCAATATGTTGGACCTTTTGAAATCACCGAAGCCTGTGGCCCAGTGGCTTACAGAATCTGTCTTCCTACTCAGTTGGCCGCCATTCACGATGTCTTTCATATATCACAACTTAAGAAGTGCATCAAAGTGCCTACTGAGGTCCTCGAATCCCAAACCATCGAAATCGAGCCTGGTCTATCTTATGCCGAACGACCCATTCAAATTCTTGATGCCAAGGAGAGAATCACTAGGAGGAAGAACATCAAGATGTACAAAATCTTGTGGGACCACCATACTGTAGAAGAAGCCACCTGGGAAACTGAAGATTATCTTCGGAAAAACTTCCCCGATTTTCTTAAGATTCCTTAGGTATCTACTTTCCAAATCTACCATTCTTGTAATCTCGGGACGAGATTCCTTTTAGGGGGGAAGGTTGTGACACCCTAGGTGTCAAAATTGTAACACATTAGGAAAGAATGTGTAATGTATGTAGTGAAATTGAGTGAATGTGTGGAAATAAGGACTTATGTGTAATTTTTCAAAAATATGAGTCCTTTTATGCAAAATGTTTAAATTACAAAGGTAACTTTTAAATTTTACTAGGGGTTAAAGTGTAAGAATAATAGTCATCATTGCATTACATAAAACTTGCAATTAAGTCCAAAAATACATGAAATTTACCCTAATAAGGACAAAAACTTTATAAAGTTTGAATTAAGTACAAGATTTTAAAATAAAGCTCTATCCAAATAGTGAGAAAATCTTGTTTAACATTGAGGACCCTGGAATTTTTGAAATTGCACATCAGCCCCTGGCCCCCCCCCCCCCCCCCCGTGCTTGCTTCTTCCTCTGCTTCCCCCTCTGCCGCGCAGCAGTGCCGCCGCTGGCCACCGTGCCGCGCCACCCGAGGCCCCCCCCGGCTCTCCTAGCCTCCATGTGTCGCCCGTGAGTTTGCCCACCACCCTAGCCCCTTCCTGCTGGCCTTCCCCGAGCATGCCACGTCGCTCTGCCGCCCGACCGAGCTGCCACCTCGCCGTCGCCGTGGCCAGCACCCCAACAGCCTATAAAGCTCTCTCTTTTCTTGCCTAGGAGCTTCTTGAGCTCACTCTTGTGCTATTTCACTACTTCATAAGCGCAGAGCAAGATCACAGCCCCGGATCCACCATCGCCGCCCGTTCTTCATCTCCGGCGAGCTCTGCTCACCGTGGGCAGCCGCCGTCAGCCTGCCCCTGCTCAAATTGATCCCCGAGCAAGCTTCATCATCGCCTACCGGTGCTCCCCGAACCTACCCCGACGCCAATCCCCCACTAGATTGCCCTGCCGACGCTTGCCGTTGAGGTTCTTCCCCACCGCCGTTTGGCTCACCGCCAATCCACCGCTCCAGTCGTTCCCCGCCCTCGACAGGTATACCACCCGAACCACATCACCTCGGCGCAGCTCATAGACCACACCCCCACCCCTCTCCGATCTCTAGCACGCCGGAACACCACCGCCGTAGTCGAGCACCATCGCCGCCACCTCGGGTCATCGTCGTTCCACCCCCTCCGGTCAACCCTGACCTTCACATCACCCCCAGCAAGGTCCGCTCTAGCCCCCTGATCCTTCCTGGCCGGCTCCCCTCGCCGCCGGCGACCACCGTCACCGGAATTCGGCCGGCGAGTCTCGGCTCTTCTTCCCCAGCGAGCCAGGGCCTCGATTGCAATAATCTAAATCTTTCTGAGGGCCTGGCTGCAAGATTCTAGTCCCTCCCTTCAATTCAAATCCCTAATTTTTGAAAATTTGTAGGAAATGGTAGAAAATTTATAAAAATGGCAAAGCAGTTTTGTTTGAGTCCTTGTACTAAACCCTGCAACTTTTGTGTTATGATCATAAGCTGAATCTATTTATTTTATGCTGTAGATTAAATAGTAGAAAGTGAGTGCTTTAATTAGATCTTTTGATTCATAGATGTTCTATAGTTGAAATTTGAAACATAGAATGTATGTCACATAAGTATAGTTGTGTAAAATTTGTAGACCCAGAACTGTTGTCTAACTAGGATGTTTAAATGTTCTTGCTTTATGTTGATGAAAGCTTTAAGATTTATTCAAGGATGAATCGGTTAGTGTTTGTGGCTGAACATTTTACCTTAGCTTTGCTTCAACATGTGTAACCCATGGCAACAGTTTGAGGATCAGTAGCATAGGTTAGACTAAGATATAAATTTAAGCTTAGATTCAAAGATAATTCATGAATAATAGTTTTGTTTTATGAAAATTTATGAAATTAAATTAGAGTGTTACATTTGAGTAGTGTAATATGTTCACAAAATTTCAGCACAATATCTTGTGTACAACTTCTGATATAAATAGATCTTAATATCACAATACTGTTTTTATTTATTTTATAGCATAATTGCTATAAGGATAAAAATCTTGATAAAATCACAGTAGTTTAGATTCAAATCCACCTTTTTTCCAGTAAAATTTTTATCCTTAGGTTTGCAGTAGATCAAACTAGAAAAAAATAGTTCATGGTCTAAATGTTGTTTGATTGAATTAATTATTCTGATTGCTATGCTGCATGAAATGTTCTAAAAATTTTATGATAAGCTTATTTCAATTAGACCTATAGATACTAATTTTTGTAATAATCACTCCTGACTTAGGGTGTGAATATTGGATCAAAAACAGAGGTTTTTAATAATAATAACGCTTTTTCTTAAAAAGACAATTAGTCTAATTGATAAAGTAAACTAATAATGTTTAAGGGAATTGGTTAGATAAATTAGAATCTTTTCCAATGCTACTTAATGTAATTAGCTTAGTTGCTTAGAGTAACTTAACATGTCATTTAATGCAATTAGGTAATTATGTTTATACTCGATAAATGATTGCCCAGTATGAGAATAGATGATATGTTTGCTAAATAGAATGTTTATTTATTAGATTGCAACTTTATCATGAAATAAAATGGAAGTGTATGCATTTCCTCAACTGTGATGTCTTCATATCATATAGACTCGACAACTCTCGCTGACGGAGATTACCAGCTGATCCCGGAACTAGAAGAAGGAATTTCTGAAGACCCCGGGAACGTCACCAGAGATCTAACAGAAGCCCCGAACCCCAGTTCCGAAACTTTTAGTGTTGACATCTCTGACCTCGGCCCCACCAGCGAAGGCAAGCCCTGGACATAAACCGCTATTTTTACTACACTGCAATTTATATATTCATGTATATCTACTTGTGCATTTAAGTTTTCAGGAATTTTATTGAAACCTTAGTTGCATATTCCTAGGAACCTATGTATTGAATACTAGAACCTGAGTCCGACTAGCTGCTAAGCTAATAGGACCGGTAGAAGTCGAGTGATTCCCTGTCACTCGCGAGCTTTATAGGAGTTGCAATGTTTACATTCCTGCAACCACTATAAGGATGACGGATGGGGTTGTGATTATGATTCATGACTTTTGTAAAAACACCGTCTGTGTTAATGAAAATTTGATAAGGTCGCAGTGTGTGGTAGCGGTGGTTAAGCGTTTGAAAGTACTACCCACATGCCACGAAATATGGTAAGCGGTAAGCCTAGTAACCGATCGGCCCGAGTGGTGGACATACCCCCCACCACTCATAATTTGGTTTTTTGCACACACACCAACGTGCGGGAGTATGTTCCGCAGTGGATGAGAGTACATCCTATAGTCACACACACTATAGGAGTACGTTTCGCACAGCGGACAGGAGTACAGTCATGTAGTCGCACTACAGACGTACGTCCTGCACATTGGATGTGCGTATGGTCCTATAGTCACTTGTGGTGGCACTGATCCATGAGTCGGAATGAAAGGCAAACGGTTGCTTCGGAACAATCGTTGGATGTTCCAAGCGTGTGAGTTAGGTTTACCCTTGCAAGGCTGAAATTCAATTCAGGAATCGTCCGTTTCTCACGGAGATTGAGACTGCTTGATCCCTTTGCCACAAAGTAATAAGAGCAACCTTATAATGATCAAAGATGATGTTTGTTTAAAAAGTTCTACCATGCTTGAGTAGTTATAGTTGCTTACCTAGAATGAATAATCAACTAGAATCTGAAAGCTAAAATTTGAAATTAAGGACCTACTTTTTCGTGCTTTTCAGCAAAAGATAAACCCAGAACTTTTCATAAAGCCTGCATAGTCTAGCTACATGGCTAAAGTATACCATGAAACGGGTAAACCTTGCTGAGTATTAGAATGCTCAGACTTGCAAATTTAACTATATTTCAGGTAATCCCCCTAAGGACTCTACTCTACCTATGCCCTGGCCCTATGCTCTTTCTGATGGTTGGTCCGTGGAGTGGGATCCGTCCCCGGCCAACACAGGTCCCTCCGAGTGATGTTGCTGTGACATTCAGGTATTAGGGTTATAGTACGCAAATTTTAGTGTAAAATGTGCATGCTTTGTTTTTGTGCATATGTGTTTAAATGTTAATGCAAAAGGGGAAAAGGGCATTTATGCAAATTCTAAAAAATATAGGTCCTCTAGTGTTAATTGGGTAAGAATGGGAGGTAGCATCAAAACCTAGGAAAAATGTGACACTAGGTGTAAAATTTGTATCACCATAGGAAAGACATTGCAAAATATAGGTTAAATTATAGGAATAAAATGGGTCCTTATGTAAAAAGAGGGACCTAGATGTGATTATAATTAAGGTATAGGTTCTTTTATGCAAAATAATTGAAGTACAAAAGTAACTTCTAAAGTTTACTTAGGGCCAAAATGTAAGAATGTAAGTCATCATGACCTTCCATGAAAACTTGCAAACATGTTCAAAACTACAAGAAATATACTTCGGTAAGGACATAAGTAATTCAAATCCAACCTTTGTTCAAAATTTAACAGGTAAAGATATAAGCTTTAGGTTTTTGAATTTGAGCCCTAAAGCAATGTTGTAGAGTTTGAAAAACTCTCCAACTTTCATTTTGGGCATTTCTTCATTAGACCTTTAGATTAGTGGGAAATTTTTCTTTACCGAGAAGACCCTAGAGTTTCTGGAATTTCCAAACAGGCCCCCAGACCCCCCCTCCTTCTTCCTCCTCTGGCACTCCCCTGCGCCTCTGCTAACCCCTGCCGCTGGTGCAGAGCACCTTGCCGTCGCTGCTGCGCAGGCCACCGCCGATCCACCTCCGGCTGCCGCCCTCCCCACGCGTCACCCAGACCTTGCAGGCCGCTCTAGCCCTCCCTCGCTGTCCTGTCTTGCGCGCGCCATGGCCTCCCCGAGCCCCGCCGGCCGCCACCTCGCCGTCGTAGTATTTCGTGCGCGTGCTTGCCTTATCTCCCTCTCCCCTCTGCTCAGCAACATGAGCAACTTGTACTCGCTCCAATTGCACTCCTAGTTCCCTTGCCATAAGCATCCTGAGCTCCATTCGCCTCCGCCGCCCGATCCCCTTCTCCGGTGAACCACGGGCCGCCGTGGGCAGCCGCCACCAAGTATCCATTACTCGCCCCGACACCCTAGAAAGTCTCCCCGGTCCTTGCTTGTGCTTCCCAGCCCCCATCCACCCTCTAACTCCGACCAGAGTACCATTGCCGACCAACGCCGCCCGCCGCCGCCTCCTGCTCACCGTGGACAGGCCGCCTCGGTCGTCCCCACACCACAACGACCACACAGTTAGACTCCTTGTGACCCAGTGAAGCTCCATGACCCCTTAATTGTTTCCCTAGTGCATTACATCGGTCTCTCGACGGTCGCCGTCGATCTCCACCCGCCGCCGCCCCTGTCCGTCGTGGAACACCTACTCCCGACCCTTCTCGACCCCAATTGAGCTCGCCTCTAGCTTCTCCACGTCGCCTTGAAGCTCCCCAGCCTCTTCCTCGCCACCCTCGACCACCGGACCACCGCCCCCACTATTCACCTCCGCCGCCGGCCGCCTGTCTCTGTCGTGCCGCCGCTACAGGTTGCCCCCGCATGATCCCAAGCGTCTCCAGGTGAGCAAAGGCTCACTGATGCCTCCCCATCCCTTTCCCCTCGCCGCCGGCGATCGCCGTCGCCGAACTTGGCCGGTCAACCCTCGCGTTCCCCCTCTGACCACGGTCAGGGACCTCGGGTTGGAAGATGCAAAAGCCTAGGGGGCTATCTGCAAGGCTGAAGACTCTGTCGAATAGTGCCAATAGGGGCCTCTGTGTAAACATCCTTATTATTTTATGTGAGCCAGGCAGTTAGCTTGTAAAATCGATAGAAAATTGTAGAAAATTCCAAAAATTTTCAAACCAGTTTTGTTAGAAACTAGAAATCAAAATCTACAACTTTTATTAATAGAGTTGGGTATGAAACTAAATACTTTTGAGTCTATTTTAAATCTAAGTAAAAGGGGTATGTTATACATAACTCTTACATACAAGCTTAGCTTCTTAAGATTTTTGGTAAGTAGCATATTTAAATCATGTGTAAACTAGTATAAAAGTTTCAAGCTTAGTATTATTTTGTAATTTAAGTTCTTTTGAATTTGGTCAATTCAAGTTGAAATGATATGAAATTAATTAAGCATGTCCCTAAAGCTTATTTATTTAGATCTTTTTACCATAATCTAATATATTGATAATTAGTTCATAATTAGATTTTCAAGACTTTATAATTCTATTTACCTAAGATTTGAATTTAAACTTGAAGTTTGAATTCAAATTCAAATATGTTAGTTTCTGTTTTCAGTAATTCCAGTGCTATAACCATAACTTAAGTGTGAATAGTAACTTGAGATTAACCCTCCTTTTTTCATGAATTCATGTGTGTCAATTATTGGATTGCAACTTTATCGTGAAATAAAATCTTTAACTCAAGCACCATCTCACTTAAATCATTGCATACCATGTAGAATCGACGACGCTCGACGACGGGGACTACGAGCTAGTTCTGGAACAAGATCAAGGGTTTTCTGAAGACCTGACAAATGTCACCGAGAATCTAACTGAAGCTCCGAACCAAAGTTCGGAAAGCCTTGACACTCCTGCTCCCAACCCCACTCAAGAAGGCAAGCCCCGATGCATACACCAGTATTTCAATTTATTACAATTTTATTATTATATTATATATCTTGCATTACGTCTAGGAGCTGAAATGAAACCCTAGTTGCATAAAATTTTAGAAATCCAATGTATTGTACCCGAGTCCTTATCGCATAGACGCTCTGCTAAATAGGGCCGGTAAAAGTCGAGTGATTTCCTGTCACTCGCGCAATATAGGAATTGCATGTTTACTATTCTGCAATCATTATAAGGATAATGGACAGGGTCATGTGCGGTATCATGCCCTGGGGGTTTACCCTGTCTGTTTTGATAAAAGTTGTTAAGGTCATAGTGTGTGGTAGTGGTGGCTAAGCATTTGAAAGTACTAGCCACATGCCGCATGGTAAAGCGGTAAGCCTAGTACCTGAATGGCCCGGCAAATGGACATGTCTCCACCACTCGATTATTTAATTTTTGTTGTACACACGCACCGACGTGTGGGAGTGCGTTCTGCATGGCAGACAGTAATACGATCATGTAGTCGCGCTACAGACGTATGTCCTGCACAATTGGTGTGCGTACGGTCCTACAGTCGCTTGTGGTGGCCCTGATCCATAACCCGGAATATGAGGGAAAAGGTTGCTTCGGAACGATCTTTGGTTGTTCCAAGCGTGTGAGTTAGGTTTACCTTGCAAGGGTGAAACTTGATTCAGAATCGTCCGTCTCTCGCGGAAATTGAGACTGCTTATTCCTTCTGCCACATAGAGTAAGAAGTGTAACTATTGATGGAATAATCTTGATGAATGATAATCTCTACCTTGCTTGCTTAGTGTAGGTGCTTACCTAGAATAGGTAATCAACTAGAATCTTGAAAGCTAAAATTTGAAAGTAGATCATACTCTTTGTTGCTTCAGCTGAAAATAAACCCAGAACCCTAGCAATACCTTCATGAGTCTAGTTATCTAGCTAAGTATACCACGAAGCGGGTAAGTCTTGCTGAGTATTAGTATACTCAGTCTTGCTAGTAAACTTTTCAGGTATGATCTTCGAGAACCCCATGGATAACCTTGCATGGCCAACTTCTGTTCCTCTTGGCTGGTCCATGGAGTGGGATCCGTCCCCGGCTGCCAGTGACCCTCCTGAGTGACACCAAGCTTTGGGCTGAGTACGGTGTCAACGTTCGCGACGTGTGTAGTCGCGTGTTTATGTTTCCTTCCACTGTAAACCTAGGCAAGCTTTTAGCTTGTTACTTTAAACAATGTTTGTATAAATTTACCTAAAGTTTGGAATGGTTTGTAATAATGTTTAATATATTGTGAATTATAAATGGGCGAGCTGTTGCGTTGTAAACTCACCTTCGTGCGAGGTAAACCTGCTTCGATCCTGTTGAACCGTGGTTGTATCGGGCGGAGACCCGACAGACCAATGGATTGTTCCGTTTGAAGTGCGTTGAGTTAGTATTGGTTGAACAGCGATGACTAGCGCATTTGAACCGGAATAATTCAGGCGGTTCTGCCACAGCTGGTATCAGAGCTGTAGGTTTACTTTTACAACTACAGTAGCTCTTAAAAAGTGGTTTCCGGATAAAAATTAGCCCAACAAATGAATTTACAAAGTGCGTTGGACTCGTTAAGGTTGTGCTTAGAACGCAAAGCCCTAGGGAATTATATGCGAATTATCAGGTGGCTGCTAATGTGTATATATATAGTCCTATTCTAACTTGCAGCACTACTTTGGATGACCCAGCATCATGTGTCATTAGACATCTCTTCCCGAACTGTGGAGATAGATTCACCTGAGTATGAACCTACAATTCTTTATCTCCCACAACAGTAGTACCTTAACCCTTGCACCTATGCTACAACAGGGATTAAGCTAAAAGATATCCCTATCATCTGTGAATACCCAGATATCTTTCCAGACGATTTGCCTGGAATGCCCGCAGATAGAGATATCGAGTTTATCATAGAACTCCAACCTGGCACAGCCCCTATCTCTAAGAGTTCTTATCATATGCCTCCTAACGAGTTAGCCGAGTTAAAAATTCAACTTCAAGACCTCCTGGATAAGGGTTTCATCCATACGAGTGCATCACCATGGGGTTGTTTGGCCTTATTTGTGAAAAAGAAAGATAATAGCCTTAGGCTATGTGTAGATTATCGTCCTCTCAATGCGGTGACGATCAAAAACATGTATCCCTTACCCCGCATTGATATTCTCTTTGATGAGTTAGCTGGAGCTAAGATATTCTCTAAGATTGATCTTCGTTCTAGCTATCATCAAATTAAGATCCGGCCAAGTGACATTCCTAAAATGGCCTTCTCCACTCGATATGGTTTATATGAATACCTAGTCATGTCGTTTGTTCTTACCAATGTCCCAGCATATTTCATGTATCTCATGAATTCTGTCTTCATGCAAGAACTTGATAAATTTGTTGTGGTCTTCATTGATGACATCCTGATCTATTCCGAAAATCCAGAAGATCATGCCAAACATCTTCATATCATTCTTCATCGATTAAGAGACCACCACTTATACGCCAAATTATCCAAGTGTGAGTTTTGGTTAGATACTGTAAAATTTCTAGGCCATACTATCTCTGGTGACGGTATATCCGTTGATCCCAGTAAAGTACAAGAAGTGATGGATTGGAAACCTCCAACATCAGTCCATCAGATCCGTAGTTTTTTGGTCTAGTGGGCTATTATCATTGCTTTATCCCGGATTTCTCCAGAATAGCCAAACCTATGACCGAACTACTAAAGAAAGGTGTTAAATTCTCTTGGGATCAAAAAATGCGAAGACGCATTCCATACTCTCCGAGATCATCTTACAACTGCTCCAGTCTTAGCTCAACCAGATGTGTCAAAACCTTTTGACATCTATTGTGATGCATCAGGAACCGGACTTGGTTGTGTGCTTATGCAAGACAACCGAGTAATTGCATATGCATCCCGATCACTTAGGGTTCATGAACAGAACTACCCTACCCATGATCTCGAACTCGCAGCTGTTATTCATGCCTTAAAAATCTGGAGACATCATTTGATGGGTACGAAATGTCACATTTATACTGACCACAAAAGCCTCAAGTACATCTTTACACAGGCAGACCTAAATATGAGGCAAAGACGCTGGCTAGAGCTTATTAAAGACTACGATTTGGAAGTACACTATCATCCAGGCAAGGCCAATGTCGTTACGGATGCACTCAGTCACAAGGCACATTGCTCTTGCTTGTCTGTAGAAGCTTTCAACGAGACTCTCTGTTGGGAAATGAGAAAGCTTAATCTAGAATTCATTCCCCAAGGTGACTTAAACCATCTCTCAGTTGAAGCCACGCTTAGGGATGGCATTGTTCTAGCTCAACAGTGCAATAAAGTAGTTAGAATCATTAAGCAAAAGATAACACAAGGAGAAGGAAAGTATAAATGCTTCCAAATAGATCCAAAAGGGGTTTTATGGTCCAACGAACGTATCGTTGTACCCAAGGACCATAAACTCCGTAAACAAATATTGGACGAGCCCCACCTGTCCAAATTCTTTATGCACCCTGGCAGTACGAAGATGTACCAGGATCTGAAACAAAACTTCTGGTGGACTCGTATGAAACGGGAAATTGCTAAGTATGTCTTAGAATGTGATATCTGCCAAAGAGTCAAAGCCAGTCATCAGAAAACTGTTGGTATTCTTCAACCTCTATCTATTCCCTCTTGGAAGTGGGAGGATATCAATATGGACTTTATTGTTGGTTTGCCCAATACTACTCTGAGACATGACTCCATTTGGGTAATCGTTGATCGATTAACCAAGACTGCACATTTCCTTCCTGTGCATACTACATATAATGCCAAGAAGTATGCCGAGATTTACCTAGATCAAATTGTTCGTCTTCATGGAATACATAAGAAGATAATTTCTGATCGTGGAGCACAATTCGTCGCTCGGTTCTGGGAGCAACTTCAAGATGCTCTTGGAACTAAGTTAATTCGAAGCTCCGCATATCATCCTCAAACTGATGGACAGACTAAAAGAATAAATCAGATTTTGGAAGACATGCTTAGAGCCTGTGTCCTTCAGTATGATATGCATTGGGACAGATGTTTGCCACTAGCAGAATTTTCTTACAACAACAGCTATCAGACCAGTCTTAAAACGGCCCCATTCGAAGCATTGTACAGTCGCTGGTGCCGAACTCCTTTGAGCTGGTCACAAACCGGCGAGCGTAAGATCTTTGGACCGGACCTCGTCACTGAAGCAGAGGAAAAGTAAAGACTATTCAAAACAATCTAAAGGTAGCCCAAGCTCGGCAGAAAAGCTACGCTGATATACGAAGAAGGCCATTACAGTTTCAAGTCGGAGACTTTGTGTATCTTCGAGTATCTCCTACTCGAGGTATTCAAAGGTTCGGTGTGAAAGGGAAACTTGCTCCTCGATACATCGGACCCTTTGAAATCCTTGAAATATGTGGGCCCGTAGCTTACCGACTTCAACTTCCTCCTCAATTAGCGGCCATCCATAACATCTTCCATGTATCCCAACTTAGGAAGTGTGTTAAGATTCCTACTGAGATCATCGATTCCCAAACCATCGAAATCGAACCTGATCTGACCTATACAGAACATCCAATTAGAGTGCTAGACACTAAAGAGAGAAGCACTAGAAGAGAAACCATTAGGATGTTCAAGATTCAGTGGAACCATCATACGGAAGAAAAGCAACATGGGAAACCGAATCTTATCTTCGGCATAATTTCCCAGACTTCTTCCAAGCCAACCTCCGGACTTGATCATTCAAATTCATTCTGTTTCGGAATCTCGGGACGAGATTCTTTTTAGGGGGGAAGGCTGTGACATTTAGGTAATTAGTATTGTCACACCGTAGTTTTTAGTGTGATGTTGTGTGCAAAATGTGGTGAAAGTAAGTTTAAAAAAAATTAAATGCTAAGAAAAAGGGATGGTTTTATATAAATATAGATTAATAGAGGTCCTTTAGTGCTAAATGGGTAAGCATGGAGGGTAGAATTCAAATGTATGAGGGTTATTTTGCAAAATTCAAAAACTTGTGTTTAAATCGCAAAAGTAGGTGAAACTACCCATTGGATATATATGTAGTGTAGTTTTAAAATAGGATTTATGCAAAGTTTGGAAATCTTGTTAAGTTCTAAATTAATTGCAAATTCTTAACTCTTCTGCAAATGAGCCTTAAAACAAAGTTGTAGATCTTGAAAAACCATACACTTTTGCTTTTGGGCCCATCTTCATTTGAGCATTGGTTTAAAAGTTATTTAAAAGTTACTTATGTATTACAGTAGGGTCCCTATCTTTTCTGCTTTTTGCATTTGGGTCCTCCATCGTCTTCATCGAGTCCCTGATCTCCCCTATCTCTGCCGCGCGCGCGTGACCCGCCGCCGCCGATCACTTCCCGAGCCGTTGCAGGTCTGCACCGCCCTTCCCTCGCCCACGCGTCGCCCCACCACTCCTCCCACCGCCCGCGCCGCCTCCGCTGGCCATTCCCCGCGCAACCACGTCGGGCCGCCGGTGCCGAGCGGCTGCCACGCACCCGAGGGGCACGCCGGCGCCGCTCGCTGTCCTGAGCCACCCCGTGACTGCCCCTCTCTCTCCCTCTCTTCTACAAGGTCATGCTCTCCTATAAAACCCGAACCGACCCCTTTCCCCCGCCTGCTTTCCTGTTGTTCCTCCTCGCGACACCGAGCCCGCCGCCACACTCCCTCGCCGGAATTCGCCGCGACCTCTCCACCCCGCCCAAATCCCAGCTGCCCACCACTTCCTCACCCCCTCCACTAGCTCCCCAACCTGATCCGGTCCAACTCCCGGCCCTCCTTCGCCGGAATCGCTCCAACCCCCTGCCGCCTCTCACCGGAGCCGCCCGAGCACGACCTCACCGTCGACAGCCCACTTCCACCACTTCCTCAGCCAAATTAAGTACGAGAATCGTATCCTCGTCTCTCCCTGGTGCTCTTGCGCGCTTTGGTTCCCCATGTTCACCGGTCCGTCGCCAGGAACGCTGGTACCCCGACACGGCCGCCGCCCCTCCTCGCCGCCAGCCGTGCTCCGCCCCTGCCCATCGAGCCCCACCCCCTCCAACCGACTCCACACACCCCGTTGGTCGTGCCAAGCCGGCCCCTCCCCGCCGGCGACCTCGCCGCCGGTGGGAACGTGCCGGAGCCGATCGGCCGGCCGCCGTCGGGGCCGGGCAGGGGTACATCTATGAATAGAATTCTTGTTCTAGGGACGCAGGCGCAAAAAGACTAAGGACCCCCCCTAATGGTTTTATTATTTCATGTGAGCAAAGCTGCTGCCTTGTAAAATTCGTAGAAAATTGTCAAAAAATCCAAAAATTGCCAACTAGTTTTGTTGGAAACTAGATTTCCAACCCTAAAACTTTTATTAATGAAGTTTAGTTTGAAACTAAATACTTTTGAATCTATTTTAAACTTAAAGTTAAAAGATATATTGTGCATAACTTCTACATACTAGCCTATTTTATTGTAATTTTTGGTATAAAACATCCTTAGATCATGTGTAAGCTAATATAAAAAGTTCATGCTCATTATTGTTTTATAGTTTGAATTCTTTTGAATTTGTGCAAACCAAATTTAAAGGAATTTAAATTTGATTAGGCTTATTTCTAAGGCTTATGTGTTTAGATCTTTTTATCATAATTTAACATGTTAATAATTAGTTCATAATTAGGTTTTCATGACTTTATAATTCTATTTACCTAAGATTTGAATTTAAACTTGAAATTTGAATTCAAATTCAAATGTTTTAGTTTCTGTTTTCAGTAAATCCAGTATTATAATCATAACTTAAATATAAATGATAATTCAAGACTAAACCCCCCTGTTTCATGAGTTCATGTGTGTTAACTATTTGGATTGCAACTTTATTGTGAAATAAAGTTCTTAAACTAAAGCACCATCTCATTTTAAATTATCGCATGTCATGCAGAATCCACGACACTCGACGACGGAGACTACGAGCTAGTCTTGGGACAAGACCAAGGGTTTTCGCAAGACCCGACAAACGTCGCCGAGACTCTAACTGAAGCCCCGAACCAAAGTTCGGAAGTCTCTGACACTCCGGCCCCCAACCCCACTCAAGAAGGCAAGCCCCGGTGCATAACCCAGTATTTCAAATTACTACATTATGCAATCTTATACTTATAATTATATCCTGCATTAAGTCTAGGAGTTGAAATGAAACCCTAGATGCATAACTCTTAGGAATCCTATGTATTGTACCCGAGTCCTTATCGCATAGATGCTCTGCTAATAGGACTGGTAGAAGTCGAGTGATTTCCTATCACTCGCGCGATATAGGAGTTGAATGTTTACTATCTTGCAATCATTATAAGGATCATGGATGGGGTCATGTGTAGTAACATGACCTGGAAGTTTACCCCAACTGTGTTGATAAAAGTTGATAAGGTCGCAGTGTGTGGTAGTGGTGACTAAGCGTATGAAAGTACTAGCCGCATGCCGCGAAATATGGTAAAGCGGTAAGCCTATGTCACACCCGATTTATAAGAACATAAACCAAGCAATCATATATGCGCCAGGATCAAGTCACGCATATATACAACAGAATCATCAAGATATCACAACACGTATCTCGAAATAAAAGCGTATAAATTATAAATGAATATCTTTATTACAACTGAATCAAGAATCAGTTCAAGGAATGCGGAAGCGTAAAATACATGAAGAATAGGGCGCCACAGGGACGTCGGCTGGGAGACAACGCCTAGAAATCATCAAGTCCGCTGATGTAGTTCTCCACGTCGCCTGGTACTGAGCAGCAGTCGAAGACATCCAGAGAGAACAGAAGAGTGGAAGAGGCAAGTGTGAGTACACAACTTGTACTCAGCAAATGTAACACAAACTATGAGGCTCTAGGTTGGCTGACTCAACTGCATTAGCTTTTAATCTTGGCAATATTTTATCAAAGCTATTTACTACAAGTGGATAAATTACCATAGCCCAAGTTGCATAATAATTAATCAAAATTAATCATGAGACTACTGAAAACCAAACCAAACCACCAAAGATAAACCCCACTAATCAGACGGAGGATCTGGGCCGCTCATGACCATGACCACGGCTAGTATACCAGTTTTACACTTCCGAGAGGTTGCACATCTTTACCCACAAGTCGTGAGCTATGCTAGTTGTTCATCACACTTCCTTAGGTGAGACGACTAGTAAGCACACTACGAGGCGTTACAAAGAACACGTTGGTAAGGTGTAACTGCTAAGGATTCTGGATCAGCGACTATGGAGCAAGCCTCGAGGGGGTACAAGCACACAGCACAGACCAAGCCTCGTAGCGCAAGGGCCATAGAAGCTTACCACCCCTCTTGCCCCGCAGGTAAGTTACTCCCAAACCAAAATGACCTAATTAGCAAGCCAAGACCGTCCCATTCCAGTCTTGTGGTTGCGCGGTTGTCCCAGGTTGTCGCTCTATGAACCGGTCCTTATGGAGAGTGGCCAACCAAGCACTAAGCACCGTGCTGGCCCCCTAAACCAAGTTTCTATAAAAACATCTTTTAACGAGACGTGAGCCGCTCAAGCACACAGCACAGAGGGCCACCCTCAGAATCAAGTTGCATATACCATTAATCAAATTTAATTAAGAAGGACCGTTATATGTGAGAGCGCAGCACCTAGCACAACTGACCAAAATGCAACCCAAGGTTTTTATATAAAGGATAAAAGTGGCTAGGAAATCCTTATAGGCACACAGTATTAGAATGCAGTAGAAATTGTATTTAAAAGTGGTGGGATGTTTATGTTATACTTGCCTTCCTCAAAGTTCTCCTACTGCTGCTCAAGTGGCTCTGCAGAAAGGGGCTCCTGGTACTCGTCCAAAGGCTCAGCGTCTACTCACGATCGCAACGCCAAAACATGGTCCAGCACATACACATACATGGAAATAAGGACAAAAGATAAGAAATAGTACAACATTACATGAAAATAGCACACAAAACTATGATAGAATGGTTCTACGCGTTATAACGATCGCGTGACCGTGAAAACCACCTAAAACAGAGCTAAGACGCGAAAACTAGAGCTAAAACAAGGTTCAGGGGCTTTTCAGCGAGAAAACAGAACTTCTAGGGGGGTTCTGGGCAAAAACCAGGGACCTAAATGTAATTAAAGGCTAGATCTAGGGTCTAACCTGTGAAAACACAGGGCATGGATGGCGGACCCAATTTCCAAAAAGCTCAGGGGGCTCCGGCGCTAAAAACAGGACCTAGATGGAATTTCTTTTGAACGGCGCCGGACTGCGGGTTGATTTCGGGAAAACCTAGGGGCTCTTTAACAAAATAGCCAGGCCGAAGGGGTATCTTCTAATTTGGATGGTTGGATCTAGATCTGACGACTCGGACATGTTCCAGTTACGATGGTCCGATCTGCACGGTGAGGGTCCGGACGGTCCAATCTGGATCGGACCGGTCCGATCTGATAAGAACGCGGCCGGCGGCGGGGAGGTCGCCGGGGATTGGTTTCCGCGGTGGCGCGTCGCCGGAGCTGGGCGATCTCGGTACTCTAGGTATCAAAACAACTCGAGCTTGGGTCTAGGGGGTTCAGCGCGACATGGGTAAACCACCTAGGGCTAAGGCGGGGCTCGGGAAGGCTCGGTGAGAAAGAATCGACGGTGGGGGCGGATCTGCACGACGGCGCATCACCGGCGCGCGCGTTCCAGTCTAAGAGGGGCTAAAGGTCTACGACATCTAGCACCAAAGGACTAAGGTGACCTGCTGAGGCTCACCGAGGGCCTGAACTCGGAGGAGCGTCGCAAGCTGGTCGGCGACGAGGGCCGAGCAGCGGAAACGGGCGGCGCTCGCGGGAAGAGCTGCTGCAGGGGTCTTTCGGGCTTCTGATCTCCACGGATTGGCTTGGGGTGTACCTGCGGAGGTGCCATGGGGGTCAGGGGGGTCCGGGGATCACCAGCAGCAAGGAATTGCATGAGCGGAGCATCTCACCGGCGGCGACTCTCGATCAAATTCCGGCCACGGCCGGACTCGGGGTCGAGGGTGGAAGGCTCGGGAAGCTTCTTGGCGGGACGGCGAAGCTGCTGCGAGCCTTGGCCAGAGCTGGGATGCACCGGAGCGGCCGGCCCACGACGGAGCAGAGGTGCTGCACGGCGGAGCAAGCGACCGGTGGTGCTGGGGATTCGGGGCGGCTGCAGTGCGGCGGTAGGGCACAAGGAGGGTTTAAGGGAAGGGTTACAGGGGCCAAATAAGGAAGAGGCCGGTGGTTTGGGCTTGCGTGCCCCGGTAGAGATTGCGGCCGTGATCCGCGCGGGAGAAGCGGATCGTGCAACCGCTCGGCGCGATCCTGGCTCGGGGAAGGAAACTTCTAGAAGGAGGGTGCGCACGGGAGACTGGCCGATGGGCTCGTGCTCGGTTGCGGGGTGGAGCGGGGCCACATGCAGCGACGGCACGGCGGGGCGGAACAGAGGGAGCCGGCGCGGGGAAGAAGAAGGAAAAGAAGGAGATGGTCACCGACAGGTGGGGTCGAGCTGGGGGAATGACTGAGAAAGAAGGAATGACAGAGAAAAGAACGGGAATGACTGAGAAAAGAACGGGAATGACTGAGAAAAGAAGGAATGACTGACCTACTTTCCTGTTTCCTTCCTTTTCTTTTCCCGCACCAACTCAAATCTATTTGAATTCAACTCAAATTTGAATTCAACTCCTATGCACTCAACCAAATAAAACTTATGCAACAGCATGAATGCACAAACATGTTGAACCTAAAATAAATTTTAATTACTTGTGATATAAAATTAGTTTAAATGCAAGATAACTCAAGAAAAACCGTAGAAATTTTATTTAAGCTAAAATAAATTCGTTAAAATTTTAGGAAATATACATTAGGGTGTTACAAACCTACCCCCCTTACAGGAATCTCATCCCGAGATTCAGATAGGCTAGCTAGCAAAGAGGTCTGGATAGGTCTTCCTCAGCTCACCTTCTCGCTCCCAGATAGCCTCATCCTCCGTATGATGACTCCACTGAACACGGCACATCTTGATCTTCTTGTTTCTAGTAACTCTCTCAGATGTTTGCAGAATCTTCACCGGATGCTCGGTGTAAGTCAAATCCTCCTGCACTTCCAACCCTTCTAGCGGTGCTTGTTCTTCCGGCACCCTCAAGCACTTCTTCAGCTGAGACACGTGGAACACATCATGCACTCCCGAGAGGTTGGGAGGCAACTCCAAGCGGTATGCTACCTCACCCTTCCGTTCCAACACCCTGAATGGACCGATGTATCAAGGGGCTAGCTTCCCTCTCACATTAAACCTGCGGATTCCCCTCATCGGCGAGACCTTTAGGTACACATGATCACCCACTGCAAAGGTCAGATCTCAACGACGAACATCCGCGTAGCTCTTCTGACGAGTCTGTGCGACCCTCAGGTTCTCTCGCACCTGCTGTACCAACTGTTCTGCCTCCTCAACAATATCCGAACCAAATACCTGTCTCTCGCCAATCTGATCCCAATACAGCGGAGTTCTGCACTTCCGACCGTACAAGGCCTCGAAAGGAGAGTTCTTCAGACTGGCCTGATAACTATTGTTATACGAGAACTCTGCAAACAGCAGGCATTTATCGCAGCTGGTACCATACTGAATAGCACAGGCTCGAAGCATATCCTCCAACACTTGGTTGGTTCTCTCTGTCTGTCCATCTGTCTGAGGATGATAAGCAGTGCTGAAACGCAGCTTCGTATCCAAAGAGTCATGCAACTGTTCCCAGAATCGTGAAGTGAACTGAGATCCTCGATTAGATATGATCTTCTTCGGAACACCATGTAGACAGAAAATCCTGGAGATGTACAACTCTGCGAGTCTGGCACCGAAGTAAGTAGTGTTCACCGGGATGAAGTGAGCAACCTTCGTCAACCGATCCACTACTACCCATATGGAGTTGTACCCTTTCTGAGTACGAGGCAACCCAACAATGAAGTCCATAGTGATCTCCTCCCATTTCCACTCTGGAATCTTCAATGGTTGCAATAGACCTGCTGGCCTCTGATGTTCTGCCTTGACATGCTGACAAGTGTCACAGATAGCCACGTACTCCTCAACGGAACGCTTCATTCCATACCACCAGAATCGTTCCTTGAGGTCATAATACATCTTCGTGCTGCTGGGATGAATAGAATATGCTGTATCATGAGCCTCACTCAAGATCAGCTTCCTGAGATCCTTTACATCTGGCACACATATCCGGCCCTTGTACCACAAGGTACCCTGATCATCCTCTCTAAAATGAGGTGCTTTGCCAACCTTGAGCAGTTCACGGATCTCCTACAGCTTCTTATCTTTTTTCTGATGCTGCCTGATCTCTGCCTCTAGAGTGGGTTCTTCCTCGAATGATGCACTCGAAGTGTGATGTAAGAAACCCAGACTCAACTGTTCAAACTGCTCGTATAACTCCTGAGGCATCTGAAAAGCCACAGCCATGTTGGCATAACTCTTCCTACTCAGAGCATCTGCTACAACATTGGCCTTGCCCGGATGATAGTGAATCTCCAGGTCATAATCCTTGACCAACTCTAGCCATCTTCTCTGCCGCATGTTCAGCTCACTCTGAGTGAAAATGTACTTGAGGCTCTTGTGATCGGTGTAAATGTCATACCTTTGCCCAAACAAGTAATGCCTCCATATCTTTAGAGCATGCACAACTGCGGCTAACTCCAGATTATGGGTGGGATAATTCAGCTCGTGCCGGCGCAATTGCCGCGAAGCATAAGCTATGACTCTGCCTTCCTACATCAAAACGCAACCGAGACCATCCCTCGAAGCATCACAATATACTGTGAACCTCTTGCTCTGGTCTGGCAGAGTAAGGACTGGCGCCGTAGTTAACCTCTTATTCAGCTCCTCGAAGGCCTTCTGGCACTCATCAGTCCAGGAGAAATCCACACCCTTCTCTAGCAAGGAAGTCAAAGGCTTCGCAATCTTGGAGAAATTCTTAATGAACCTCCGATAATATCCTGCTAAGCCCAGAAAAGAACGGACTTCCTTCACTGTCTGCGGTACCACCCAGTCAAGCACATCCTTCACCTCGCCGGGGTCCACAGCAATACCTCCCTTGGAGATGACATGACCGAGGAATGGAACCTCATCGATCCAGAATTCGCACTTGCTGAGCTTGGCATACAGCTTGTGCTCTCCAGCCTCTGCAACACAAGCTTCAGATGCTTCTCATGCTCTACCTCTGTCTTAGAATATACCAGGATATCATCAATGAATATCACCACAAAGGTGTCCAGATAATCCATGAAAACCTTGTTCATCAGATGCATGAAGAAAGCCGGAGCATTGGTCAAGCCGAAGGACATGACCGTATACTCGTATAGCCCATACTTGCAGCTGAATGCCGTCTTCGGGATATCCTCGGGACGGATCTTCAGCTGTTGATAACCCGAACGCAGATCAATCTTCGAGAATACACAAGCACCCTGGAGCTAATCAAAGAGATCCTCAATACAAGGCAATGGATGCTTGTTCTTGATGGTGACTGCATTCAGATCCCGATAATCGACGCACATTCTCTTCGCGCCATCCTTCTTCTCTACGAGCAATACAGGAAAAGCCCAAGGAGAGAAGCTGCGACGGATATAGCTCTTGGCTAGCAACTCATCGATGGTCTTCTTAACTTCCTCATGCTCAACGGGTGCCATATGATAGGGCTGCTTAGCAATAGGAGCTGTGCCAGGCAAGAGATCAATAGAGAACTCAATGTCGCGATCAGGCGGCATACCTGACAAATCATCCGGAAAGACATCCGGGAATTCGGACACCACGTGAATACCATCCGTGGGTCTAGCCTCCATCTGACAAAGAATGCCAGAAGGCTCCGAAGCACTGACTGTGACTTCCTGTCCATCCGGTGCTGACAAATGGACAGTCCTCTGAGCACAATCAATCTTGACACCCCATTTAACAAGGGTCTCCATTCCCAAGATCACATCAATACCCACCGAGTCTATGACGATAAGCCCGGTGCGGAACTCTACCCCCCTTATGATCAAACTAATCTTGGAACAGATAGAGCAGGTATGGATCTTGCCTCCAGGCGTAATCACTACCATAGGAGTCCTCATGCAAGATATCGGTATACAATGTTTCTCAGCAAATGACCGAGTAATAAACGAATGCGTAGCACCAGTATCGAAAAGAACTGTAGCAAGGTGGGTATTAACCATGAACGTACCAACAACCACGTTGGGAGCCTCAGCCGCTGATTCGGCCATCACGTGGTTCACCCTGCCCTGTGATGACGCCTTGGGCTGAGTTGGGCGCCCCTGCTGTCCAGACTACACCTTCCGGGGACAAGCGTTGGCGTAGTGTCCCTACTCGCCGCAGTGATAGCACACTCGTGGGAATGCTGGAGCCTGCTGTCCGGCAGGAGGAGTAGGCACTCCCTGCCACGGAGCTGGTGGAGTCGGTGGAGCTGAGCGTGCCGGGGTGCTGGAAGCCTCTGGCCCTATCCCGCCTGCTGCTGCTGCTGCTGGGGACGAGGTGGGTACTGCTGCTATCGCTGCTGGTAAGGCTGGATCTGCCTCTGCTGCTGCGGGTACTGGTACCGAGGCCGAGTGTTGCTGCCAGACGCAGCAGGAGCCATCTTCCTCTTCTTGTCCTCGATCTCCCGGCGTTTGCGCTCGGTGTTGAGGGCAGCATCAACCAGTTGGTTGAAGTTGTCGAAGCGGTGATGCATGAGCGCGTACTCAATGTGATCATCTAGCCCCTCCCTGAAGCGCTCCTGCTTATCGCCATCATTGGCGACCTCACCGGGGGCGTAGCGAGCGAGCTGGAGGAAACGATCACGATACTCAGTCACCGTCATAGCTCCCTGAAACGATAAACACCGGAAAAGAAGGTGGAAATTACTCAGCATTTCCAATTTCACGAAGATAAACAAGGGGGGGCTTGAGCTCAAAAGGGAATTACGGAAAGATTTCACTTTAATTTACCTGCTTAAGCGCAAGGAACTCCTTGTGCTTCATCTTCATCACTCCAGCAGGGATGTGGTGGTTCCTGAAATGCTCCCGGAACTGGACCCAAGTGAGAGCGTCGCGGTCCCGAGCTGGATAGGACTCCCACCAATCAAGTGCTGAGCCTCGCAGCTGTCCTGCCGCGTATAGGACTCGCTCCCTGTTGTCGCACTGAGCGACATCCAACTGGCGCTCTACTGAACGAAGCCAGTCGTCAGCCTGGAGTGGATCAGCCGCATGGGAGAACGTCGGCGGGTGACCCCTCAGAAAATCCGCACGCCTGTCGCGGGGCTGCTGCGGTGGAGGAGGCGGCGGCTGAGTGTGGATCTGCTGCAGAGCCTGAATAGTATTGTTCAGAGTGGCCATCATCTGCATCTGGAGCTGGAAGAACTGCTCCGGAGTCAGAGGTGGAGGCATTGGCAGCGGCTAGTCGGTACTCTGGTTGTTCTGCCCCTACCGGCCAGGACCGGTGCCGGTGCTCATGGTGTTAACCATCTATTTGCAGTTTAACAAAACTTATGAGAGACAGATATTGTACGATTTTGGAAAGAAGATCTGATAGGATAAAGTAGAGAATAAGGAGTGTACGGTTTTAACCCCCAATGATCTATCTCAATTTTATTACTTATTTCAAGTTTTGCGTTAAAGTCGATTTGCATGTACAAGTTTAACTACTAGACTATGCAATGAACCAAAGATCCAAATCAAACATTTGCACAATCACAAACATTCAATATTCACATCTTAGCCGAGTTTATCACACTACTCGACTAACACACTCGTTCTAGCACACTTCCATCGGGATGGCCTAAACTTATGGGGTTAGACGAGTTCAGGCCAACGTCTACGGAAAAGATCAAACTAATTCTCAGAAAATGCAGAGATGATTAGCAAAATCGAGGTTTAGAGCTCAAGGAATAGAAGCAGAAATGAATGTTTGAGTTTTGCGGAAGCAAGGCAAGAGAAAGGAAATCCCTAAACTCGACCATTTCTATCTAGGCTTCGTCCTACAGTCGACATAGCTCTGATACCAATTCTGTCACACCCGATTTATAAGAACATAAACCGAGCAATCATATATGTGCCAGGATCAAGTCACGCATATGTACAACAGAATTATCAATATATCACAACACGTATCTCAAAATAAAAGCGTATAAATTATAAATGAATATCTTTATAACAACTGAATCAAGAATCAGTTCAAGGAATGTAGAAGCGCAAAATACATGAAGAATAGGGTGCCACAGGGACGTCGGCAGGGAGACAATGCCTAGAAATCATCAAGTCCGCTGATGTAGTTCTCCACGTCGCCTGGTACTGAGCAGCAGTCGAAGACATCCAGAGAGAACAGAAGAGTGGAAGAGGCAAGTGTGAGTACACAACTTGTACTCAGCAAATATAACACACACTATGAGGCTCTAGGTTGGCTGACTCAACTGCATTAGCTTTTAATCTTGGCAATATTTTATCAAAGCTATTTACTACAAGTGGATAAATTACCAAAGCCCAAGTTGCATAATAATTAATCAAAATTAATCATGAAACTACTGAAAACCAAACCAAACCACCAAAGATAAATCCCACTAATCAGACGGAGGATCTGGGCTGCTCATGACCGTGAGCACGGCTAGTATACCAGTTTTACACTCTCGAGAGGTTGCACATCTTTACCCACAAGTCGTGAGCTATGCTAGTTGTTCATCACACTTCCTTAGGTGAGATGACTAGTAAGCACACTACGAGGCCGTTACAAAGAACACGTTGGTAAGGTGTAACTGCTAAGGATTCTAGATCAGCGACTATGGAGCAAGCCTCGAGGGGGTACAAGCACACAGCACAGACCAAGCCTCGTAGCGCGAGGGCCATAGAAGCTTACCACCCCTCTTGCCCCGCAGGTAAGTTACTCCCAAACCAAAATGACCTAATTAGTAAGCCAAGACCATCCCATTCCAGTCTTGTGGTTGCGCGGTTGTCCCAGGTTGTCGCTCTATGAATCGGTCCTTATGGAGAGTGACCAACCAAGCACTAAGCACCGTGCTGGCCCCCTAAACCAAGTTTCTATAAAAACATCTTTTAACGAGACGTGAGCCGCTCAAGCACACAGCACAGAGGGCCACCCTCAGAATCAAGTTGCATATACCATTAATCAAATTTAATTAAGAAGGACCGTTATATGTGAGAGCGCAGCACCTAGCACAACTGACCAAAATGCAACCCAAGGTTTTTATATAAAGGATAAAAGTGGCTAGGAAATCCTTATAGGCACACAGTATTAGAATGCAGTATGAAATTATATTTAAAAGTGGTGGGATGTTCATGTTATACTTGCCTTCTAGGGGGGTTCTAGGCAAAAACCTGGGATCTAAATGTAATTAAAGGCTAGATCTAGGGTCTAACCCATGAAAACACAAGGCATGGACGGCGGACCCAATTTCCAGAAAGCTCAGGGGGCTCCGGCGCTAAAAACAGGACCTAGATGGAATTTCTTTTGAACGGCGCCGGACTGCGGGTTGATTTCGGGAAAACCCAGGGGTGTTACAATTTAAGCCAAAATAAATTCGTTAAAATTTTAGGAAATATACATTAGGGTGTTACAGCCTAGTACCTGAATGGCTCGGCAAATGCACATGTCTCCACCACTCGACTTTTATTTTATGTTTACACGCACCAACGTGTGGGAGTACGTTCTGCATGGCAGACGGGAGTACGATCATGTAGTCGCACTACAGATGTATGTCCCACACAATTGGTAAGGTTACTTCGGAACGATCTTTGGATGTTCCAAGCGTGTGTGTTAGGTTTGCCTTGCAAGGGTGAAATTCGATTCAGAATCGTCCGTTTCTCGCGGAGATTGAGACTGCTTATTCCTTCTACCACATAGAGTAAGAAGTGTAACAATTGATGGAATAATCTTGATGAAAGTTACTCTCAACCTTGCTTGCTTAGTGTAGGTGCTTACCTAGAATAGATAATCAACTAGAATCTAAAAAGCTAAAATTTGAAAGTAGATCATACTCTTTGTTGCTTTTCAGCTGAAAATAAACCCAGAACCTTTACAATGCCTTCATAAGTCTAGTTACCTAGCTAAGTATACCACGAAGCGGGTAAGTCTTGCTGAGTATTAGTATACTCAGTCTTGCTAGTAAACTTTTCAGGTATGACCTTCGAGAACCCCACGGATAGTTCTGCATGGCCAACATCTGTTCCGTATGGCTGGTCCGTGGAGTGGATCCGTCCCCGGCTGGCAGTGACCTTCCGGAGTGACACCAGGTAGTGGGCTGAGCATGGTGTCAGCCTTCGCGACGTGTTTAGTCGCGTGTTTATTTTCCTTCCGCTGTAAACATGGACAAGCTATTTAGCTTGTCATTTTAAACCCTGTTTGTATAAGCTACATTAAGTTTGAAAAAGGCTTGTAATAATATTTGCATTTCTGTAACTTAAAAAGTTGATGAGCTGTGCTGTGATTGTAAAACTCACCTTCGTGCGAGGTAAACCTGCTTCGGTCCTGTTGAACCGTGGTTGTATCGGGCGGAGACCCGACAGACCAACGGATTGTTCCGTTTGAAGTGCGTTGAGTTAGTATCGGCTGGACAGCGATGACTAGCGCACTTGAGCCGGAATAATTCAGGCGGTTCTGCCACACGCCGTTCCTGCTGTTCACCTCCGCTGCCGGCCGCACTGTCCTCGCCGCGCCGCCGTTACAAGCTACCCTAACCCGATCCCGACCGCCCCAGATGCGCGAGAACTCAGTGATGCTTTCCCACCCTTCCACCCTCGCCGCCGGCGATCGCCGTCGCCGGAACAGGCCGGTCAAACCCCTGTCTCCGCTTCTGACCACGGCTAAGGACCACGAGTTGAAAGACTCAAAAACTCAGGGGGCTGTCGGCAAAGCCAAGACACATGTGAATAGTGCCAAAAGGACCCCCTTGTGTTATTTGTGCTGTCAACTTTGAAATTCCATATCCATCCAAGGAAAAATCATAAAAATGCAAACTAAAATTTGTTGGAATCCTCATTTTAAGATCTACAACTTTCCTTATAGATTGACTTTCAGTATCTAAGTGGTTTGTGCTCTAATTTAAATGCTAAGTTTGGTTAGTTGTAGGCTAAGGAAATGTATAGTAATTAGCAGAAAAATGGTAAAAATGTGAAACCAATTGTGTTAATCTTGTTTTGACATGTAGTACTTAGAAAAAATAATTAACCTACTGTTTGTGTAATATTTTCATAATGTGTGAGTTTAATTATGAATAATACCTATTTAACCTTGTATATTTAATATCTGTAGTTTTAAATGTTCAAAAATCATGAAAATATTTTAAGGTACTGTTCTTGAGTAGAGTAACCTGTCCCTAAAATTCTCAACCTAGGATCAGGTGTAAAACAACCAGAACAAATAAAACATGCTACCTTATGCCTGTTACCTCATGCCATTAGTCAAATATTTAGGGTAACCAACCCTGTTACTTAATATAATTAGGTAAAATGGTTGATACCCGATAAATACTGCCCAGTAGAGAAATACATGATATGTGTAAAAAGTAAATTATACTTTCGTTGGATTGCAACGTTATCGTGAAGTAAAATAAAAGAATATGCATTCCTTAACTTATAACTTTGCATATCATGTAGATGTGACTACTCTCGCCGACGGTGACTAAGAGCTAATCCCGAAACAAGGAGTGGAATCAGTTGAAGACCCCAGAAACGCCATCGAAGATCTAACTGAAACTCCAAACCAAAGTTCGGAAAACCTTGACACTCCTACCCCCAACCCCACTCAAGAAGGCAAGCCCCTGACATAACCCCTACTTTATTTACACTACAACCTATATTATTTATATCTATTTATGCATTACGTTCATAGGAATTGTACGAGAAACCCTAGTTACATTATCCTAGGAACCAATGTATTGAATACTAGCACTTGAGTTCGAATAGCCGCTCTACTAATAGGATCGGTAGAAGTCGAGTGATTTCCTGTCACTCGCGCGATATAGGAGTTGCACTGTTTACATTCCTGTAATCACTATAAGGATGACGAACGGGATTTATGTGAGGTATCATAGTTGAGATGATACCCTGTCTGTGTTAATGAATTTGATATGGTCGCAGTGTGTGGTAGCGGTAGTTAAGCGTTTGAAATTACTAGCCACATGCCGCAAAATATGGTTAGCGGTAAGCCTAGTAACCAATCGGCCCGAGGAGTGGACATACCTCCCACCACTCGTATTTGGTTTTTCCTGTTATTTGATTCGACGTGTGGGAATACGTGTTGCAGGGCAACCAGGAGTACAGTCGTGTAGTCGCTCTACAGATGTACGTCCTGCACATTGGATGTGCGTATGGTCCTGCAGTCGCTTGTGGTGGCTCTGATCCACGAGTCAGAATGAAAGGCAAACGGTTGCTTCAGAACGATCTCTGGAAGTTCCAAGCGTGTGAATTAGGTTTACCCTTGCAAAGCTGAAATTCGATTCAGGAATCGTCCGTTTCTCGCGGAAGTTGAGACTGCTTGATCCTTTTGCCACATAGAGTAACAAGAGCAACGTTATAGTTATCAAAGATGATGTTTGACTAAAGAGTCTACCATGCTTGAATAGTTATAGGTGCTTATCTAGAATGATTAATCACCTAGAACTTGAAAGCTAAAATTTGAAATTAAGGATCTACTCTTTGTTACTTTTCAGCTGAAAACTTTACCCCTAACCATTAAAGCCGTCATAAGTCTAGTTACATGGCTAAGTATACCATGAACGGGTAAGCCTTGCTGAGTATTAGAATACTCAGTCTTGCCTTGTGACTTTTGTTCAGGTAATCCCCCTGACGACTCGGCTCTGCCTATACCGTGGCCTTACCCTCTGCCCGATGGTTGGTCCGTGGAGTGGGACCCATCCCCGGCCAACACAGATCCTTCCGAGTGACATCATGCCAAGGCTAGCATGATATCTGAACTGGCAACGTGTACAGTGCCCGTGCTTTAAACTCCGCTGCATGACTTAAAACTTAGAACTGTTTGTAATAATTTCCATCAGTTCGGAACTGATGTTACTTTAAAACACTCATGTAATATATCTGCCTGTGCTGTAAAATGTGATGGCAATTGTATCTCCGGACTCGCCTTCGTGCGAGGTACCTTGTTTGATCCTGCATTCGGTGGTTTATCGGGACGTTACCCGAAAGGCCAAGGGATTATACCGTTTGAAGCACGTTGGAGCCCTCAAGAGTGGACTCGCGTACTTGAGCTGGTGTAATTCAGTTTGGTTCTGCGACAGCTTGCCTCATGTTAAGTTTGCTTATAATCGTTCCATGCATTCTACTACAAAGATGTACCCATTTGAGATTATTTATGGCTTGTTACCTCATGCTCCTATTGATTTAATGCCTTTGCCCAATTCTGAAAAATTGAACCTTGATGCTAAGCAACGTGCTGAACTAATGTTAAAACTGCATGAAACAACTAAAGAAAATATAGAGCGTATGAATTCTAAGTATAAGCTTGCTGGTGATAAAGGTAGAAAGCAATTGATTTTTGAACCTGGTGAATTGGTTTGGTTGCACTTGAGAAAGGATAGGTTTTCGATTTTGAGAAAGTCTAAATTGATGCCTCGGGCTGATGGACCGTTTAAAGTGCTAGAGCGAATTAATGATAATGCATACAAGCTAGACCTGCCTGTAGATTTTAGGGTTAGTCCCACATTTAACATTGCAGATTTGAAGCCATATTTGGGTGAGGATGATGAGGACATCATCACCAACGATACATCCACACCTACACCAGCAACTACTTCTCCAACACCACTTGGTCCTATTACTTGCACTCATGCTCGTCAACTTACCCATCAAGTAAGTTTACTCTTAAGCTCAGGTTCATCATATTTAGATAATAGAGACACATGCACTCTTATTTTACTCAGGAATAATGGAGTGGATCAAAAGGGGAGAGGCATTGCGCAGGCTGGAGTCAGACTAAAGGACAGACATGACTTGTGACGGCCGCCACGGCCGGACTCCGTTTTGGGCGTTCAAGTACTTTCTGGAAAGATTATCAAATCTACTTTCCAACGGATCTAGAATCATCTCCATATCTATTTGGAGTCAATTGCAATCGTTGATTTACTATAGAGTCCTTTTCAGCCCACGGTGCTGGGTCACCCTATTTTGGCCCAATAGGCCGTGTATCAAGTTGAGTCCAATTCGGATGTGTCCTAGGATTGGGATATGACCCCAGCAGCCCTGTGGTCATTCTCCCACTTTCTTGTACCCCTTTGCCGCTGCCAAGAACATCCAGGTTTTTGTTAGATGCAAGTTTAGCTTTTGCTACTTCCTTGTAGGCATGTGTGCTGATCAAGCAGCCCGTCCACTTATTTTCAGAACCCCACCATATTTGAGATTCAGTTTGAGACCTTCAATTACATCTCATATTTTCAGTATTTGTTCTATTTGTTCTTGCTAGTTCTTCGATTGCTTGCAGGAAGAGTGCCCTAGTGGCCGGGGTGTCGCAATCCACAAGATCGCGGCAGCCATAGGAGGTGGTGCATCGGTTGCTAAGTCGCAGCATCATTGGAAGCTGTAGTCGGGCTGTGAACATCATCTCCTCCATCAATCGAGTTATCCCACGCCTCTCATCGAAAGATTATGAACAAACCCTAGTGGGTTCACATCAGCTCCATCCTTGTTGCTCCCGAGCGACAAGAGCCCCTCCTACACTACCTTGCAGTGACTACCCACGTGGTCAGCACCACTCTTGTGGTCGAAAGGGAGGAGCCAGGCCAAGTGCTAAAGGTCAAACGACCGGCGTACCTCATTATCGAAGTACTCACTAAGACCAAAGCCCGCTACATGCAGGTGCAAAAGCTCTTATACGTCATGCTCATGGCAACTAAGAAGCTGTAGCACTATTTCATCGATCATGAGGTCACCGTCATCACCTTGTTCACTCTCGGCGAGGTCATCCATAGCTGCGATGCTATGGGACGCATCTCCAAATGGGAGCTTGAGCTCATGGGCTATGATATCAAGTATGCCCCCTGCACTGCCATCAAGTCGCAGGTCCTAGTCGACTTCGTCATCGAGTGGACCAAGGTCCAAACCCTGACTCCGGACATCACCCACGAGTACTGGAACTTGTACTTTGATGGGTCAGTCAAGGGACCCGGCGTGGGGGCTGGTGCGATGCTGATCTCTCCCGAGGGGAACAGGCTCCACCATGCCATCCTCTTCCACTTCCCAGCTTTGAGCAACGTTGTCGAATGCGAGGGCCTCATCAATGGCCTCCGCATTGCTATCGAACTCGAGGCCACTCGGCTCTACACCTACGGTGACTCTAAGCTTGTAGTGGACCAAGTCATGAAAGAGTCCAACTACGAGAGCTCCCTCATGAATGCGTACTGCCTGGAGGTGCGCAGACTGGAGGACAAGTTCCAAGGAATCGAGTTGCATCATTTCCCACGGAAGGACAACGCTGTGACAGTTCAAGTACTTGTAAACTAGGCACATTATTTGTTAGTGTGAAGTATGTGCTTGTTAGTGTAAAGCTTGTGTGTGTTTATGTGAAGCTTTTAAAAACTTAAATGCAAGTATAAGGGTATTTTTTATAATTACGGAAAAACTAGGGTTGTTTTTGCAAAATGTATTTGGATGGGGGGGTAACTTCAAAACAGGTGAAGGGTGGTTTTGCAAACACATTTTTCTTACCTTACCCCCTGTAAAAAAATGTGTATTTACCCAAAAGTTTCATTTGAAATGTATGTGTTGAATTGTGTGAAATTGAGTGAAATTTGTGAAGATAAGGACCTAGGTGTAATTATTCAAAAGTATGAGCTCTTTTATGCAAGTATTTGAATTACAAAAGTAACTTTCAAAGTTACTAGGGGTTAAAGTGTAATAATGTAAGTCATCATGACATTACATGAAAATTTGCAAATAGGTCCTGAACTTTATGAATTTTACACTCTTGAGGATAAGAAAACTTTATAGTTTTGAATTTAGTCCAAGGTTCAAAATGACACCTGATACTTTGAGTTTTTGAATTTGAACCTTAAAGAAAAGTTATAGCTTTTGAAAAGTACTACAACTTTTGTTTTTTTACCATTTTCTCATTTGAGCCCTAGATTTATGGAAAATTATGATTTACCGATAAGCCCCTAGGATTTCTCTATTTTGCAAACCAGTCCCTGGATTCATCCCCATTTTTTCTTCCTCCTCTGCTTCTTCTCTGTGGGCTCTGCGCCGCCCCTGCCACCGCCGTGCCGCCGCTCTGCCTCGCATGTGCCAGCCTCTACGCCGTTCCACGCGTCACCTCGGCACTAGGTCACCGCCTTAGCCCTCCCCTCTGGTTTCCTTCGCGGCCGCCATGCGGTCCTACGGCTCGGCCGTGCCCTGCCGGCCGCTGTTGCCGCCGCTTGCCGTACTGTGCCCTTGCTTCCTCATCCTTCTACTTAAGCCAATGAGCAAGTTGCCAAGGTATTCTCCTTTCTCTTCCGCACTCGGCTTCTCTTCTCCTTTCTACTTCAAACAGAGCTGTCAGCCGCCGGAGTGCCCTTTGCCGCGATGCTCGGACCTCCATGTCGAGCCCTAATCTCCGGCCATCCTCCGCCGTCCCGCTGCAATTCTTTGCGTTCCAGGCTGCCTCGCCTCGCCCCGCACCTGCTCCGCTTCTCCTTGAGCCAGGCCGAGCTCCTACCCGCGTGCCAGAGGCGCCACTGCATGCCATGGCCGCCGCAGCCCCCTGCTCACCGTGGAGCACCCCTCCCCGACCTTCCTCGGCTCCAATCGACCCCGCAGCTAGCTTCCCCACAGCGCACTGAAGCTCCCCGACCCCTTCCCCGCCGCTCACGACCGCCGGAGAGCCACCGTGGCCACCTGCCGCCGCCTCCCGGAGCAGAGCTCCGTGGCCGGCCCGTCTCTGACCACCCCAGCTCTACCCGAACGCCGCCCGAGGTCCCTCTCTACTTCCTTGTGCTCCTCCACCCCTGGCCCCTCGCCGCCGGCGACTCCCCTCGCCAGAATGCCGCAGCCTTTCCCCTGTCCTCTGTCAAGTCCGGCCAAGGACTTGATTGCCTTGATTTGAAAAGTTCCAGGGTCCTTTCTGCAAAGTAGTCGGAGTCTTTCAAATCTATTTTAGTGAACTTTGAAAATTCCTAGAAATTTTTAGAAAATTCTAAAAATAGCAAACTCAATTGTTCTAAGTTATACTAGTCAATATCTACAAGTTTTCTGTTATGCACTTAAGTTAGTTCTGTTTATTTTGTACTCTAGATAAATTGTTAGGAAATGAGTGATTTAATTGTATCTCATGATCTATGCTTGTGCTGCCTGTGATTTTTGGAACATGAGATGTACATACCATGTGTAGATCTGTGTAAAAATTGTAGACCCAGTATTGATTGTTAACCAAAGATTTTAAGGACCTTTGTACTATGTTGATTGAATCTTTAGAATTTATTCAGGGATGATTCTGTTAATGTGTATAGCTGAATCTATTGCCATAGCTTCTACTTAGCACATGTAATCCATGATAAAAATCTTAGGAACAGAAGCACTGTGTGACTCAAGCTATGAAATTGGGCTTGAGTTTGAAGTTATTTCATGTATAAAAGTTTTGGTTCATGAAAAATTAGGAAAATATTCTGAAATAATGTTTCTGAGTATTATAACTTGTCCACAAAAGTTTTAGCACGTGATCTTGTCTGAAGCTCTTGATATAAATAGATCTTGATATAATAGTGTTGTTTGTGTTAATTTTATCAACACTATTTCTTTAAGGATAAATTCTGGTAAATTTGCAGAAGCTATGTTTATGTTTGGCCAATGCTGAGTTAAATTTATAGCTCCAGCACTATAGGTGGTATGTTCTAAAATATAAAATATGTTCTAGGTGTTAACAGTTGGAAATAATTCTTCTAATTATTTACTGCATAAAATATTTTGAAAATTTTAGGGTAATTTTGATTCTGTTGGTTCTGTTTGCTATAATTTTTGTAGCATCAGATCTTAATCTTAAGATCAGATGCTTATAGTGTATAAACCCTATCTATTAGGTTAAAATGAAACCAGCCCTAGTTATTTTATGAAATTAAATATGTTGTTTAAGTGTAGCTAGTTAAGTTAGTCTATACTCGATAAATGACTGCCCAGTAGAAGAGTGAATGATATGTTTGGTACATAGCATGTTTTTCGTTTTGCATTGTTGATAAGTTTGATAGTCTTAGCTCATATTTTTGTGATAGACATGTATGATGTTTAGTTAACCCTTTCACACGAGTGCTCGTGCTCTTCTATCACGACCTTGTCCGTGTCTAGTTTGCAATCTTTTAGGGCCACTTTCTGTATCAAATTCCTTCGTTACCCCTATCTGCCAACACACTTCTATCGGCCAATTTATCGGCTAAGATATTTGGCCACACACCCCTCAGCTATACACCCATAGAACACACCCCTATCTGCCACATGCCTTTTGGCTGCACATCTGTAGGACACCCATCGGCTGTACGTCACTCGATTGTTGTACTGACATAATCAAGTCGATGCAACCGCACATAGTTACCTAGGATAACACTTAAGCACATCTCAGTTAGGCACAGTTAGTGCAGAGTAAGACAATCAGCTGCACGGCTGATGTACCCCAATAGCTGTAGGAGAACATTAAGGGTGAAAACCAGCTACACAGCCAACCCACCAATCGACTGAATACACCGAGACATAGACCGTACGGATTCATAGTTTGACAAGTCTACCAATGCACCATCGGCTAGTCACTCGCATTAATCAACTAGCTATGCCGATACATCACTCGACTAGTTCTACCCGATGTGTAAATCGGCTAATGTGCCGATGCACTAAATCGACTAGTATGCCGATTCACCGATCGACTAGTACACATACACAAATCGGCTCAGCTGATGTTCACTAATCAACTAGTTTGCAAATGCACTGATCAACTACTTGTACCGATTCACAAATCTAGTACATGCGCACATATCAGCTCGGCTGATGTTCACACTCTCGACTAGTTTACCAATGCACAATCAGATAGTTACATGCTACACGAGTCGAGTAGTTGTTGCACAATCGGCTACTTCCAATATTGAATAGTTACATACACTGATCGACTAGCGTGCCGATATTCACAAATCGACTAGTTTGCTAAAAACACAAATCGGCTAAGCCGATGCGCGCAGTGATCAGCTAGACATCCGATTTAGATGACATATCAGCTGCACCTGCCGAAACACACCACCACAGATCAGCAAGTTAGCACAGTAAGAGTCTCTATTAGGCACGGCCGATACAGCTTTAGCCAATCAGCTAGCACCAGTAGACATCCAATCGGCTAGTCCAGATGCACATGAATCGGTTAAGGCCAAGGCCAATGCACCAACCAATCAGATAGACCAGAAACATGCTGATAATCCAATCAGCAAGATCTTTCCTTTTTCTATCCTTGGAGTACTGTACCTTCAACGTTCCTCTCTATATTAGCCGATTTGACCTCAGGTGAACCCAAATCGGCTAATCCCCTCTGATCATACACAGGGACCGCTCCTGCCGATTTCTCTTCCAAACTGAAATCAGCAGATTTCCTAAAAACTATGTAGATAACTCCCTCCTTTGCCGATTCTATCGGCTAAAACCCTGTCGTTTCCAATCAGCTCTGTTGTAATCCTCAACAAATAGTCAATTTTAATTAGTTGTCCACCTAAAGCTCTACCTAAGTTTAGTTTCAGATCTTTTTGGTTGTTATATGAGTAATATGTTAAATGAGTGTTGGATTGCAAATTTATCGTGAAGTAAAATAGTTTTATGTGCACACTTTGAATGTAATGTTGCATTGCATGTAGATACAATTACTTTCGTAGACGGTACCTACGAGATCTCCCAGGAGTCTGCAGAGAATTTTTCTGAAGACCAAGTGAACGTCACCAAGGGATTATCTAAAGCCCCGAACCAAAGTTCGGAAGATAATAATACTAACATCCCTGACTCTAGCCCTACCAACGAAGGCAAGCCCCGGTGCATAACCCAGTATTTCAAATTACTACATTATGCAATCTTATACTTATATATTATATCTTGCATTAAGTCTAGGAGATGAAATGGAACCCTAGATGCATTGCATCCTAGGAACCTATGTATTGTGCCTGAGTCCTTATCGCATAGATGCTCTGCTAATAGGACCGGTAGAAGTCGGGTGATTTCCTGTCACTCGCGCGATATAGGAGTTGCAATGTTTACATCCCTGCAATCACTATAAGGATGACGGACGGGATTTATGTGAAGTATCATGGTTGAGATGATACCCGGTCTGTGTTGATGAATTTGGCTAAGGTCGCAGTGTGTGGTAGCGGTGGTTTAGCGTTTGAAAGTACTAGCCACATGCCGCGAAATATGGTAAGCAGTAAGCCAAGTAACCAATCGGCCCGAGGAGTGGACATACCTCCCACCACTCGTAATTTGGTTTTTTGCACACGCACCGACGTGCGGGAGTACATTCCGCAGCGGATGTGAGTACGTCCTACAGTCACGCACACTGTAGGCGTACATTTCGCACAGGCGGACAGGAGTATGGTCATGTAGTCGCGCTACTGATATACGTCCTAAACATTGGATGTGCGTATGGTCCTACAATCGCTTGTGGTGGATCTGATCCATGAGTCGGAATGAAAGGCAAACGGTTGCTTCGAAGTGATCTCTGGATGTTCCAAGCGTGTGAGTTTGGTTTACCCTTGCAAGGCTGAAATTCGATTCAGGAATCGTCCATTTCTCGCGGAGATTGAGACTGCTTGATCCCTTTGCCACATAGAGTAACAAGAGCAAATTTATGGTTATCAAAGATGATGTTTAGCTAAAGATTCTACCATGCTTGAATAGTTATAGGTGCTTATCTAGAATGGATAATCACATAGAACTTGAAAGCTAAAATTTGAAATTAAGGATCTACTCTTTGTTGCTTTTCAGCTGAAAACTTTACCCATAACCATTAAAGCCTTCATAAGTCTAGTTACATGGCTAAGTATACCATGAAACGGGTAAGCCTTGCTGAGTATTAGAATAATCAGTCTTGTATTGTGACTTTTGTTCAGGTAATCCCCCTGAGGAATCTGCTCTACCTGTACCATGGCCTTATGCTCTGCCCGATGGTAGGTCCGTGGAATGGGACCCGTCCTCGGCCAACACTGATCATACCGAGTGATGTCATGCCAGGGCTTAGCATGATGTCCGTACTGGCGACATGTATAGTTGTCGTATTTTAAACTCCGCTGCCGTGAACTTGAAACTTCAAACTGGTTTGTAATAAATTCTATCAGTTTAAGAACTGATACTACTTATGGAAAAATTCTTGTAATATAAATGCTTGTGATGTAAAATATGATGGCAGTTGTATCTCTGGACTCGCCTTCGTGCGAGGTACCTTGTTTGATCCTGCATTCGGTGGTTTATCGGGATGTGACCCGATAGGCCAAGGGATTATACCGTTTGAAGTACGTTGGAGCCCTTGAGAGTGGACTTGTGTACTTGAGCCGGTGTAATTCAGGTTGGTTCTGCCACAAACAATATGCTGATGCACTCGCTAATATGGCAGCCCAGCAGGAACTCGCCCCAAGTGGAGTCTTCATCAACGACCCGCATTAAGTCGGATCCGCCTCCAAGGCTATCCGACCTGGTACCTGGGGGCCCTAGCCGAGTCTCCCCCGAACAGATGACCCCCAATGAGGCACTCGGGGGCCCCAACTACCTTGCGATGGAGGGAGCCTGTTCTGGCCTACCTCCTCGTCGAGGTCCTCCCACCCGGCAGAACTGAGGCGCGAAGGATCACCCGGTGCGCCAAGACATTCGTCGCCATCAACGGTGAGCTATACAAGTGGAGCCCATCGCCTGTAAGGATGCTCATGAAATGCATCCCGACCCTACAAGGCAAGGAACTCCTTTTGGAGATCCACATTGGCATCTATAAGCACCATGCAGCCCCGCAGTTGCTGGTCGGCAAGGCCTTTCGCTAGGGTTTTTACTGGCTGACTGCACTGCGCGACGCGGAAGAACTCCTCCGCGCGTGCAAGGGGTGCCAATTCTATGCCCAGCAAACCCACCTGCTAGCGTAGGCACTTCAGACCATCCCCCTCACATGGTCGTTTACGGTCCGGAGTCTCAACATGGTTGGGCCTCTCAAGAAGGCTCCTGGTGGCTTCACTTGCCTACTCGTCGCGGCGGACAAGTTCACCAAATGGATTGAGGCAAAACCGATCGTCAAGCCTAGCTCCCAAGAAGCTGTCAAGTTTTTTCTAGATATCATCTACCGGTTTGGTTTGCCCACACCGTCATCACGGACAATGGGACCAACTTCACAAGCAAGAAGTTCTTGGATTTCCCTAACAAGTACGGGATCAAGATCGACTGGGCTTCAGTCGGACACCCTCGCACTAATGGGTAGGTTGAAAGGGCGAATGGCATGGTCCTCCAGGGACTCAAGCCTCGCATCTTCGACCAGTTCAACAAGTTTGCTGGCCGGTGGGTTCAGGTGTCAGACCCGGGGCCACGGGGCTGTGTACACCAAGGAGTCCATATTGGGCTAGGGAATAGGACGTGTCCTGTACCTTATTTATGTTGTATTCTACCCGCATACGGAGTAGAACTAGTCGATATAGAAGGAAACTACTCGAGTCGTACTTGAGTACGATTCCTAAGCTAGTATCAGGCTAGGATTCATGTAACCCTGTTCCCCCGGATATATAAGGGTGGGCAGGGACCCCCTCAAAACAGAAGACCACCAGATCAACATCAAGGCAATACAAACCATCATACAGGACGTAGGGCATTACGCATATTACGGCCTGAACCTGTCTAAATCTTGTGTTGTTAGCACCTTCAAGTTCCTGATCTCGGCGCATCCCAACCCAAAACCTACCACCTTCGGTATACCCCTCGGTGGGCAGCCGGATAAAACCCGACAGCTGGCACGCCAGGTAGGGGGCGCATCAGAGATCCACTGGAGAACTCGATGGCTCTTTTCAAGTTCCCCAGTCCCGTGCTCCCTGAGGGCACAACTTTTGTTTTTGGCTCGTGGGTCTGCGTTGCCAACGGCGCAGGCGGATTCCGTCGGCACATCGTTGATGACACCATCAAGTTAAAAACACTCGCCTCAAGGCTCGATGACTTTGTTGATAATCTCGATGAGTTGCCATTTTTTGATTCTGCCAGGGAAACTGAGGCAGAGTCTATCACTACTGTTCCTTTCTCCGTGTTGGAGAAGGACTTGGACTCTCTGCTCCAGGCCGGGGGTTCCGATGCCACCGCATGTCGGGGGGCGGAGGATCACCTGGCCACTTGTGGGCTGATGATCACCACCACCTCCGAAGGACGAATCGTTCATTGGAAGGGGATGGATCTGTCCTATCTACTCGGACATGAAGACTGCTTGGTAGCCCACCTTGAACTTTTGCCCTTTCAGGAGGGCAGGGCTTTGGCTACCATCACCGAGGGCTCGACTCAACTAGTCGAAGCCTCCTTTGAAGAACTCGCAACCCGCCAGGTGCTGATGGCGGAGGAGGGGAACGACGATGCCCTCATCCCCATCGGCGCACTTGATGGGATATCAGAAGACGAAGACACTGCCGATGCTGTCGACGAGAATGATGTCGAGCGCGACGCGCGACGTGCCAGGAACAGAGCTCGTGCGGTTCGTAGAAAGCGGGCCAACGAGCGCATACGTTCTGCGCAGCGCGAACTCGATGTTGAATTCGCCGCGGCAGATGAACGCGGCTTCAGGACTCCTGTGGCCAACATCGCTCGGGTAACAGCGCTACTCGAGCGAAGCAACGATCCCAACGTTCTACAAGCGCTCCGCTACGCCCAACGGGCATGGATCTAACTGGACCAGCAGGCCCCGCCATCACTCGTCGGGGACGAGCGCATCGGAGACAGCCGGAGCCAGGCCCCAAGTCGACCAACAGGCGATCGCCCGCGACCCCAACGTAGCAATAACAACGATGGTGCGGGTGGGAGTTAGGTCACCGGAGGGAGGCGGCAGCCACCTCCGGTGAACAACCTGAGGCAGCCCAACCGCCCACGTCAACAACCAGACCTTCGCCAGAAGATCAATGAAGGGCGCGACGCCCGGTCAGTCCTCGACTCGAGGTGACGGGAATGCGAGGTGGCTGAGCGGGACGATGCTGACTGCAGCGATCGTTTTCCTGCGTTCACTACGAGATTCAACAGCTACAAGTACCCGGAGGGTTTCAAGCCGATCGGCATCACCAAGTATGACGGTAAGCAGGCCCCCCAACAATGGCTCCGCTGTTACTCCACTTCCATTGAGGTGGCTGGTGGCTCCAACACTACCAAAGTCGTCTACTTTCCGATGGCTTTGGAGCCTGCACCGCTGACCTGGCTGGAAAGTCTCCCCAACGACTCCATCGACTCCTGGGAGGGTCTCAAGAAGGTTTTCATCGACAACTTCCAGGGGGCGATAACCTGTGCAGGAACCCGGCACGACCTCGCCCAGTGCAAGCAGGAGCGTAACGAACTCCTCCGGTCCTACACCCGCCGTTTCTTTGATGTGCGGGCCACCATCGCCAACATTACAGAGGAGGACATCATCAACTGCTTCTACAACAGCCTAACGGACCCAGGTATATATCGTGATTTTGGGCGTAACAGGCCGAAGACGGTTGTAGGACTACGTGACATGATGCACGACTGGTCCGAACAAGAAGAAAAGATGCGCGAGAGGTTTCCAAGACGCACCAACCTCAACCAGAAGCGCAACAACGACAACCGGGCTGACAAAGGCCAGCGGGACTTTTCGGGTTCCTCCCAAAAACACAAGCCAGACGATCTTGTCGCGGCTGTGGAACATCCTTCGTGGGGCAAGAAGTCGACCACGCAGGAGCAGTTTGAAAAGCTCCTGCAGAAGAAGTGCCCATGGTGTGCCAACTCCAAACACGCAGCGATTGACTGCTTTCAGCTCAAGCGCACCTTTGGCTCCCCTGGAAACGGCAAGAGGAACAAGTCAACGGGCAAAGAGCCCGAAGACGAGGACCAAGAAGATAAATCTGAGACAGCCAAGTTCCAGGACGCCTCCAAGACCGTCAATGTTATTTTTGGTGGTGATGAAGATTTTTGTTCCAAGCGAGAACAGAAGTTGCTGCTACGGGAAATTCTATCCATTGAGCCGGCGGTACCACGACCACTCCGATGGTCGGAGGTCCCCATATCGTTTTCCCGTACTGACCAGTGGACCAGCTTTTCCGAGCCTGGGAAGTTTCCACTGGTGCTGGATCCCGTGGTCACAGAAGTCAAGCTCACTCGGGTTCTCATCGATGGCGGGAGCGGACTTAATCTTATCTTCGCCAGTACGCTGAAGAAGATGGGTCTGGACATGACCAACAAGCTTGTTCCGAGCAAGGCTCCTTTTTACGGTATTGTCCCTGGCAATGCCGCCCACCCGCTTGGAACAGTCATTCTCCCAGTCACTTTCAGGACGAGGGAGAATTACCGAACCGAGTTCATCAAGTTCGAGGTGGCCAACTTCGAATCTTCCTACCACGCTATACTGGGGAGGCTGGCGCTCGCTAAGTTCATGGAGGTGCTGCATTACATCTACTTACTTCTCAAGATGCCAGGATGCAGTGGCGTGCTCACGCTTCGAGGCGACTTGAAAAAGTCCTATGATTGCAACCAAGAGGCCATCCAGTATGCATCGACTTCCCACGTGCCAGATGCTTCCGGAGAAGTACTCACGGCCACACAGCAACTTTCTCAAGCTGAGCTGGACATTCTGACGAAGAAGGCAAGCCAGGCATCAAGTCGACAGGTGATGTGGCTCTCAAGTCGATTCAGCTCCAAGAAGGCGACTCATCCAAGACAGCCATCATCGGTGCGGGTTTGGGTGACAAATAGGAACTCGCGCTTGTCAGTTTCCTGCGGGCTAACCGAGACATATTCGCATGGAAACCATCAGATATGCCAGGGGTGCCCAAGGAGCTGATCGAGCATAGTCTTAATGTGTACCCACAAGCTGTACCAAAGAAGCAACCACTTCGTCATTTTGCCCCTGATAAACGGGAGGCTATCAAACGGGAAATAGCTAAACTCCTCGCGGCTGGATTCATTAAAGAAGTAATCCACCCAGAGTGGGTAGCTAACCCTGTTCTTGTATTGAAAAAGAATAAAGAATGGAGAATGTGTGTCGATTATACCGATCTCAACAAGCATTGCCCGAAGGATCACTTTGGGCTCCCTCGCATCGATCAGGTAGTCGACTCAACCGCAGGTTGCATACTGCTATGTTTCCTTGATTGTTATTCAGGGTACCATCAGATTGCTCCCAAGGAGGAAGACCAAATCAAGACCGCGTTCATCACCCCGTTTGGGACTTATGCCTACAAGACGATGTCCTTCGGGTTGAAAAATGCAGGCGCCACCTATCAGCGTGCAATCCAGATGTGCTTCGCTGATCAGTTACACCGGATGTGGAAGCCTACGTGGACGATGTGGTCGTGAAGACCAGAAGTCCCGAGGGCCTGATCGCAGATCTGGAGGAAACTTTCGCCAGCTTACGGAAATACCGATGGAAGCTGAATCCAACCAAGTGCGTTTTCGGCGTTCCTTCGAGTAAATTGCTCGGGTTCATCGTGAGTAATCGAGGCATCGAGGCCAACCCGGAAAAGATCACAGCCATCACTGATATGGAGGCACCTGTCATAATCAAAGATGTGCAAAAACTTACAGGGTGCATGGCAGCCCTTAACAGGTTCATCTCCCGACTCGGGGAGAGAGGACTTCCTTTTTTCAAGCTCTTGAAGCGTCAAGATAAATTTCACTGGACAGAAAAAGCCGAGTAGGCCCTACAGGACCTCAAACAGCACCTACAGTCGCCCCCGATCCTCACAGCACCATTGCCGGGTGAGACCCTCTTACTTTACATTGCGGCGACTACTCATGTTATCAGCAGTGCCATTGTTGTCGAGCGCTCCGAGGAAGGCCATGCGTTTGGTGTGCAGAGGCCTGTCTACTTCGTCAATGAAGTACTCTCAGAATCTAAGGTGCGGTACCCGGCAGTCCAGAAGCTTCTTTATGGCATACTGATTACTTCACGGAAATTACGCCACTACTTCGAAGAATACCAGATCACCGTGATCACGGACTTCCCGTTGGCGGATATCCTACACAATTAGGATGCCACGGGCCGTATTTCAAAGTGGGCAGTGGAACTAGGGGATTTGTCGATCGACTTCAAGCCATGCACTGCGATCAAGTCCCAAGCTCTAGTCGACTTCATGGCAGAGTGGAGGGAAAATCAAGTTCCAATTCCAGTCGACAAGCCAGAGCATTGGACCATGTATTTCGATGGTTCTCTCAGGCTCGACGGCGGTGGCGCTGGCATGTTGTTCATATCCCCAAGAGGCGAACAACTCAAGTACGTCCTCCAAATCCTCTGGGAGGTATCCAACAATGAAGCCGAGTATGAAGCCTTGCTTCACGGGCTTTGTTTGGCGATATCACTAGGGATCAAGCGGCTACTTGTCTACGGTGATTCCCTTTTGGCCGTCCAGCAGGTCAACAAAAAGTGGGACTGCAACAAAGAGACCATGGAGGCCTATGTGCAAGAGGTCCGCAAACTAGAGAACAAATTCTCTGGCTTAGAAGTCCATCATGTGCTATGGGAGCACAATGTCGCCGCTGATTCCTTGTCTAAGCTGGGTTCAACCCGAGCACAAGTCCCAGCCGGGGTATTCGTACAAGAGTTGAAGCAACCGTCCATCAGCCTTTCACCACAGGTCTCCACCGGCACTGGCTCCGCCAGAACGGGAGGTTATGCTGGTTGGCGAGGACTGGAGAGGACTCTTTATCGACTTCATCCGAGATCTCGTATTACCGGCAGGGATGGACCCCAAGAGCGCTGATGCCGCGTGCGTCATGCGACGGAGCAAGGGGTTCGTCTTAGTCGCAGACAGGCTGTATCGACGTGGTGCACGGTCTGGCATGCTTATGAAGTGCGTCACAACAGAGGAGGGCCAGGACATTTTGCGAGAGATACACGAGGGAGTATGCGGTAACCATGCAGCGTCACGCACGCTAGTCGGCAAAGCGTATCGAGCTGGCTTCTGGTGGCCCACCGCCGTGTCTGACGCTGAGGACCTGGTGCGACGATGTCAGAATTGTCAGTTCTTCGGCAAGCAATCACATGTCCCGGCTCATAACCTTATTACCATACCACCTTCCTGGCCGTTTGCATGCTGGAGCCTTGACATGATTGGGCCCTTTGCAATGGCACCAGGGGGGTTTACTCATGTCCCTATGGCTATCGATAAGTTGTGGATCGAGTTCAAACCGATCACCAAGCTTACTCCAGACACGGTGGTCGACTTCATCTCTGATATCTTGCATCGTTTCGGCTTCACAACACTATCATCACTGATTTATGTTCAAATTTCACGGCCAACCAATTCTGGGAATTCTGTGAAAATTCATCCATCGAGGTCAAGTATGTCTCGGTGGCACACCCAAGGGCAAATGGGCAAGTCGAGCGGGCAAACGGCTTGATCATTGACGGTATCAAGAAAAGACTTTATGACGCCAATACCAAAAAGGGCGGGAAGTGGATACACGAGTTGCCACACGTTATCTGGGGGCTCAGGACTCAGCCGTCCAAAGCCACAGGGCAGACTCTGTTCTTTCTGGTTTACGGCTCCGAGGCGATTCTCCCAGCGGACATCATGTGGAAATCCCCAAGGGTCGAGATGTATAAAGAAGGCGAGGCGGACAAAGCACGACAGCTGGAGCTGGATTCTGTCGAAGAGGCTCGCTGCTCTGCTCTCGTTCAGTCAGCTCGTTACCTACAGGGGATCCGGCGATATCATGATCGCAACATTAAGGAACGGTCGTTTAGCATAGGCGACCTTGTCCTTCGTCGCGTCCAGGATGAGTCGGGTTTGCACAAGCTTAACTCAAGATGGGAGGGACCGTTCATCGTCACGAGGGTTACAAGACCAGGATCTTATCGACTACAACACCCCGACGGTCAGGGCGTACCTAATTCATGGAATATACAACACCTGCGACGTTTCTACCCTTAAGGAGATTTGTCCCCAGCTCCTGTACGCGCCATGATTATTTTCCTTTTCTGGGTCCATATGGTGGCTTTGTGCCACATGACCCGAAATGTAAATTCTTGAATACAATGCGGAGGCTTTGGCCACGCTCAAGTTTTATCCAAATCGACTACTTGCCACAGGCATATGGGTTGTCGCGATGACAATCGTGCTTTTTCAAACTGGTTAGGCCCGTCTGGCTCGGGTTCTATCTAACTTGTTTGACATGTCCACATGATGGGCTATATCGACTACTCCTGAAGTCATTGCACTCAGGGCAGTTTTCGACTGTTTGCTAGGGGCATCCTCGTCGTCGCGCCACAACCCGCATGTTCCGGGCACGTTGGATCCCCTTGGTCGGATTTTATCTAGCTTACCCGATGAGCTCGCGTGAAGATCTATATCGACTACCTTCTGAGTTGCTGCACTCAGAGGTAGCATGTCCCCACTACAGAGCAGACGGGGCTCTCAGACTTCATATAAGGCTATAGGAGGACAAATGTGGCTTCTTATATTACAAAAGTCATAAACACTAAGGGTTCAATCCTGGACCATGTTTTCTACAATTTTTTTAGCTACTGGCCGGACCTCTAGCAAGTGAAGTTTTCATCAGTACAATCAGCAGCTGTGCCCCCTGCGAGCACTTCTAGACGAGCCTTTGGCCAGAAGGATTTTACAAGGCCTAAAGCGTGACCCACGTATGTCGTGGCGGCCTCGGTGACGAAGTTGAGGATCTTTTGCGATGCCCCGCGAAGTCGATCCAGTAGTGGTGGCTCATCTTCAGTGCCGCCTTCCTGAGGATCCACCATCTCTACGAGTTCCTGGGGTGCTGCTTTTAAATCATCGAGTTCTTTCTGGCGCTTCTCCTTCTCTTCGCCCAGAGTCTTGATCTGCTGGAGGCAGTCGAGGAACTATTTCTCCGTGTCGGCCATCACCTTCTGCAGACTCTCGACTTCATCTGCGCGGCGATTGAGCATGTTCTTCAAGTCATTAAGCAACCCCTCTTTATAATTTAAGAGTTTCTTAAGCTCTGCGGTGATGAGCAGGTTTCAGACCAAGGAGTTATCAACTACGGGTACGATTTCGAGAATGGAATTCAACGCACCTTGATGGGTTTTTCACTGCTCCTTGAGTCGGCCTTGGAGCTCAGTGATGGTCCGCTCGAAGCCGTCCTGCTCCTGCATTAGCTTGTCAATTTGCTTGGCGGACTCTTCCAGCTTCACAGCCTGCTCATCGGCGTTCCGGCTCATATCCTGCAGGTTTCCGGATGTCAGAGACAGACAGCTCGAGCATACAGCTACCAGCAATTTAGTCAAGATTTACCAGGGCAAACTTATCGATCGCCTTGATCATTTGCCGCACACGGCTTAGGTCGTCCCCTGGGAGGTGCATCACTTGGAGTGCATCGTCGATCTCTCCTCCAGGGGTTGGTAGCACGGTTGCTTCGCCAAAAGTACCCGCACCCTCCAAGACTGACGGCTGCGTGGTCTCTGCAAAGGACAAGTGTTTAACACAGCGACGAGTACGGCAGAAGGCAGCTGGATCATCTACCTGCAACCTCGGCGGGCACGGTAACGGCGGCCTCGACTTGCTCATTGCCACTAGCTTCGAGTCCCACGTGTTGGAGCTCGGGCGGCGGTGAGTCTGGCAAGGCCACATCTGCCCCCTCTGCTGGTTCCGGTGCATCGGCTTGCTCGGGTGAGGGCTCGGGGGCTGGGGGAGCCAACTCGAGTTCTGGCTCGCTCAGCATCCCCGCCGCTGCTAATCTGTTCAAGACAATAGTAAAGCATCATTACTGTGATTACCATACATGGCTAAAGGCAAGATCCAGAGCATTACTTACACTTGGGATCGGATTATCGTTGGTTTCCTCAACACCAGTTTCAACGGCCTCTTCACCGTGGCGTTTGCGGCCGGAGGTGTAGGCGTACCAACCGAGGGTGCTAGTGGCCCGGGCGTGGCGCTCGTTGTGGCGATGGCCACGCAACCCACCGCTGGCGGCAACGCTGCCTCAGCTGAGGGCGCGAATTGCCCCGATACAGCGCCCGCCACGGCGATTGTTATGTCATCTGCAGGAGAAGGCGACGGGTCTGCCCCATCAGCCTCTGTGGGTCTGGCTTCTGGTGCATCATTCTCGGTTGGGGGTGTGTCGACTACTCTCTGTCACTGGGGGCTGGGCAAAGAAGACGAAGGACTGCAAATGGAGTTGTCATCACTATTCAGCAGAACAACTCGATACCTTTATAGTTTGACAAGTACTTACCCGGTGAGGTCGTAGGTGCTGGCTTTGCGTTTCCGCATCTCCCAACGCTGCCGGGGGATTAGAGGCGCGTCATCGAATAACTCCACGGATGATCCAGAGGAGTTGTTTGCTTGCGCCCTCTCCCCGGTTGCCTGGCTGCCCTCGGCCGACTCGTTGCCAGCGGTTCTTGCTCTCTTTGCTTCGGTAGCAGCGCTGGGCAACGTGTGATAGGGTCGAGGAAGATCGGGTTGCGACGGGTAACTCCGGTACAACGCTGCTTGATCCTGTGTCAAAGTTCATCAATTAGTCTTAGCTCTCCATAACAAAGAAGAAGTTGAGAAGTCGAACACTTACCGGTCGATTCTGGGCTGTAAATCCCGCTAGAACATAAGGGACGGTTTCCACATCCAGCAGGATTCGTTTGACGCGAACAAGTGCGGCGTCGTCTCCAAGTTCCTCTGCGCACATACAAAATGTGTGGCAGAACCAACCTGAATTACACCGGCTCAAGTACGCGAGTCCTCGCTGGAGGGCTACCTCGTACTTCAAATGGTATAATACTATTGGTCTGTCGGGTAACGTCCCGATAAACCACCGAACACAGGATCCAACAAGGTACCTCACACGAAGGTGAGTCCAGAGATATAAATACCATTATATTTTTACACCACAGGCAGATATATTACAAAAATACACAAAGCATCATCAGTTCCCAGTGAAGGGAGATTATTACAAAACAGGTTTAAGTTTTACGTCAAAGCATCAGAGTTTAAAAAGCGTAAACACAATACACGTCGTTATTACAGATATCATGCTAGCCCTGGCATGATATCACGCGGCGGAATCTGTGTTGGTCGGGGACGGATCCCACTCCACGGACCAACCATCAGGCAAAGGGTAGGGCCACGGTGTAATGAATGCTGGCTCATCAGGAGGATTACCTGAAGTAGATCAACAAAAGTAAGGCTAAGTATACTAATACTCAGTAAGACTTACCCGCTCATGGTATACTTAGTCATGTATCTAGACTTATGTAGGCTTTTAAGGTTTTAGGTAGGGTTTTCAGCTGAAAAGCAACAAAGAGTAGATCCTTAATTTCAACTTTTAGCTTTCAGGTTCTAGTTGATTAACCATTCTAGGTAAGCACCTACAACTATTCAAACATGGTAGAATCTTTAATCAAACATCATCTTTGATAATCACATAGTTGCTCTTGTTACTCTATGTGGCAAAGGGATTAAGCAGTCTCAATCTCCGCGAGAAACGGACGATTCCTAAATCGAATTTCAAAACCTTGCAAGGATAAACCTAACACACACGCTGGGAACACCACAGGGTTGTTCCGAAGCAACCGTTTGCCTTTCATTCCGACTCGTGGATCAGATCCACCACAAGCGACTGCAGGACCATACGCACTTCCAAAGTGCAGGACGTACGTCTGTAGCGCGACTACAAAACCCGTACTCCTGGTTGCCCAGCAACACGTATTCCTACACGTCGAACAAAGTAACCAAAAGAAGCAAATACATGTGGTGGGGGGTATGTCCACTCCTCGGGCTGATTGGTTACTAGGCTTACCGCTTACCATATTTCACAGCATGTGGCTAGTACTTTCGAACGCTTAACCACCGCTACCACACACTGCGACCTTATCAAATTCCATACACAGACGGGTATCATCTCAATATGATACCTCACAAAATCCCGTCCGTCATCCTTATAATGATAACAGGAATGTAAACATCACAATTCCTATATCGCGCGAGTGACAGGAAATCACTCGACTTCTACCGGTCCTATAAGCATAGCAGCTAGTCGGACTCAAGTTCTAGTGTACAATACATTGGTTCCTGGAATTATGCAACTAAGGTTTTCAAACAATTCCTAAGAACTTAATGCATAAAGACATATATAAATAGTATAATTTGTAGTGTAGATAAAGTAAGGGTTATGTTCGGGGCTTGCCTTCGCTGGTGGGGCTGGGGTTAGTCAAATTAATATCTTCCGAACCTTGGTTCGGGGCTTCAGAGAATTCCGCGACGAGACTTTCGGGGTCTTCAGTTGATTCTATTCCTTGTTCCAGAACAAGTTCGTAGTCTCCGTCGGCAAGAGCGGTCGAATCTATATGAGATGCAAGGTTGCAAGTTATGGAATGCATAAACTTTTATGGTATTTCACAATAAAGTTGCAATCCAAACAAAAGAACACTACATTAAAACAAATAACCTGACTATCCTACACTGGGCAGTCATTTATCGAGTATTAACTAAACTAACTAGTCTTGTTAGGCAACAAGGGGGGTTACCCTAAACATTCAATTAACTATAAAAGGTAGCATATCTGGTTACCATAAGCAACACTAACAACACTTAGCAAACTCCATTTATTTTATTAGCTAAACGTTGTAATTAACCTTAGGTTATTATTTAAGTATGGCTAACTTTGGATTAATTAAGAAATCTTATTTTAGGAAAAATAAATTAATATTTATGAAAATTATCCTAAGTGGGTTTAATTGAAATAATATGTTTAACTTGAATAATTTTTACAGAGCAAGATATTTCAAAACAGGAGCTACAAACTTTACTGAACATAGATTGGTATTAGATCTAATTACTGTAGTTTTATTGGAATTTTATTCTAAAAGAAACTAAGCCACAAAATTAAAAAGATCAAGATTAAAATTTCAAGATGAAATTATATCTGGAGTTTTACATTAAAACTAGGGTTCAAAAGTTAAGGACACCATAAACTACTCAAGACTAGCATTCCAGAAAAGTTTCATAAGTTTTCATGCATAATAATTATTATTTATGAATTACCTTTGAATTTAAGCTTGAAATTTATAACTCAAGTTATATTAGGTTTCTGATTCTCAAATTTTTATGATGGATCATACTTATAAAGATCAAGTTATGGTAGAAATTTCATCCCTAAATATGCACAGATGCTTTTGAAATTAATTTGTGAAGCTTTCATGAACATATAACAAAGGTAACAAAATACTCTAGCTAGAGGGCTGATCTATGCCTCAAAAATTTACACAAGCCTACTCAAATCATACGCAACATATGCTCCAAAAATCAACAGCAGCAAGGCTATAGATCATAAGGTTCAATTAAAACATCCCTTTACTTGTATTTAAAATACAGAACAAACTATGCATTTTCATAACTTGACTATGAAATAAAAGTTGTAGAACTCATCATAAGGATTCTAACCAAACAAGTTTGGTATTTTTTTATTTTTCTATGAATTTCTACACATTTTTAAACTTCACTGATTTGAAAGAGAGGGAGGGACTGAACTTTTGCGTTTAGACCCCTAGACAAACTCAAATCGTTGCACTCCAGTCCTAGCTGCCATGGCCGGCGGGGAGAGCTCGGTTCCGGCCAAAATCCGGCGATCCCCGGGGTCGGCGGCGAGGGGCAAGGGTAGAGGAAGCATTAGGGAGTCGAGGGCTACCTGTAGAGGGTCTCGGGGAGAATGGAGAGGGCCGATGGCGAGCTGCCCACGGGAGCAGTAGCTCTGGCGAGCGGCGGCTCGAATTCCGGCGAGCTCGGGTGGGGAATGGGGATGGCGCGTGGTCTAGAAGCTCTAGGGCGAGGAGGGGACCCGATTCCGAGACTCAACTCAAGGAGAGGATGGTCGGAATGGGGAGCTCGACGTGGAGCAGAGGGCGGCGGCAATGGAGGTGGGCGGCGGCCGTCGGTGCACACGCAAATGAGGCTTGGGCTGCTTGGAATGGATCACCAGGAATGGAAGGAGTGAGGAGGGAGGTAGCATTGCGGCTTGGGGCGGCTACTAAGGCCCGGTGGTGGATGAGCAGGAGGTGGCCGCGACCAGTGACGCTGGCAGTCCGAAATAGGAAGGGAAGCAAGGTGGCGCGCGGGGAAGAAGACAACGGAGAGGAGGTAGAGCGGTGGAAGACCCTCAGGCGACGCGTGGGCTTGTACAGTGGCTGGAGGTGGAGCTTGGGGCGCGGCGCCGGCGATGGGCGGCGGTGGCAGAACGGGAGCAGAGGGGAAGCGAGGCTGACAGAGGAAGAAGAAAGCAAACAGGGGTTAGAAGGACCCATTTGCAAATTGAAAAACTTCCAGGGACTCCTCTGTAAAGAAAAGTTTCCCATTGATAGAAAATCCTAGTGAGAAAAATGTCTAAAGCAAAGTTGTAAAGAATTTCAAACCCTACAATAATGCTTCAGGGTTCAAGTTCAAAATCTCAAAGGATACAGTTTTATTTTAAACTTTTGAACACAACTCAAATTATAAACTTTTTGTTATAATTCAAACAAAATGCTTTAATGATTAGGGTCTTTTTGTAAGATTGCCTGCAGTGTAATCATGACTAGCCTTTTTACATTTTAGCCCTTAAGTAAAACTGAGTTTTACTTTTATCTTTCAACCATTTTACATGTAAACCCTTATACCTTTGTGTTAATTACACATGGTCCTTAGTTTCCAACAAAAGTCTATTTTTCTTAGATTTTATTTAACTTTTGCACTTTTCTTCTCTATAATCATTTAGATTTACCACTAAAGAGTACTTTTTCTCAATTACACTCAAGTACTTATATAATTCATAAATTACAAATATACCCCTAGCTCTCTTTACAACTCGTATACACCATATCATGCATACATACAAGACATCCAAACTTAATGTCTAGATTTCTAACTACCTGGATGTTACAGCCTTCCCCCCTAAAAAGAATCTCGTCCCGAGATTCCGAAGCTAAATAGAATCAGAAGATTATACTTGAGGATTGGCTTGAAGGAAATTCGGAAAATTTCTTTGAAGATACGATTCTGTCTCCCAAGTTGCTTCATCCTCGGTGTGATGATCCCATAAGATTCTATACATCTTAACTGTCCTTCTTCTGGTGAGCCTTTCCTTGGTATCTAAAATTCGAACAGGTTGCTCGATGTAAGATAGATCGGGTTTGATCTCAATGGCACAGGTATCCACGATTTCTGTGGGTACTTTGACACATTTCTTAAGCTGAGAGATGTGGAAAACATCGTGAATGGCAGCCAATTGAGATGGAAGGCGAAGTTTGTAAGCCACTGGGCCACAAACATTGAGGATTTCGAAGGGTCCGATATATCGGGGTGCTAACTTCCCTTTTATACCAAAACGTTGGACACCTTTGGTAGGAGATACTCGGAGATAGACAAAATCTCCTACTTGAAATTGCAAAGGTTTCCTCCTCTTATCTGCGTAGCTTTTCTGTCTGGACTGAGCGGTTTTAAGATTGGACTGAATAACCTTAACCTTATCTTCGGCTTCAACAACTAGGTCTGGTCCGAAGATTTTGCGTTCACCGGTTTCAGACCAACTCAAAGGAGTTCGACATCTTCGACCGTATAACGCTTCAAAAGGAGCCATTTGAAGACTAGCTTGGTAACTGTTGTTATAAGAGAATTCAGCTAGAGCAAGGCATTTATCCCAGCTTGTACCATAGTGAATAATACAAGCTCGGAGCATGTCTTCAAGGATTTGATTGACTCGCTCAGTCTGTCCATCAGTCTGGGGATGATATGCGGAACTTCGAATCAATTTGGTTCCTAGAGCAGATTGCAATTGCTCCCAAAATCGTGCAATAAATTGGGGCCCTCGATCAGAGATGATGGTTTTTGGAACCCCATGCAATCGAACAATTTGATCCAGATAGACTTCGGCATACTTCTTAGCAGAGTAAGTGGTATGCACCGGAAGAAAATGAGCTGTTTTTGTGAGTCTATCCATGATTACCCATATGGAGTCATGCTTTTGAGATGTGTTGGGAAGACCGACAATAAAATCCATGCTAATGTCTTCCCATTTCCATGACGGAATGGGTAATGGCTGAAGTGTACCAGATGCCTTAAGATGACTAGCTTTGACTCTCTGGCACGTATCGCAGTCGGATACATATTTAGCAATTTCTCTTTTCATTCTGGTCCACCAAAAATGTTGCCGTAGATCTTGATACATCTTGGTGCTACCAGGATGAATAGAGAACTTGGATAAATGTGCCTCATCAAGGATTTGTTTGCGAAGTAGATGATCCTTAGGTACAACAATGCGATTGTTGAACCATAGGACTCCTTGATGATCAGTGTGAAAGCATTTATATTTGACTTCTCCCAGAGATAGCTTTGATTTGATGATTTTGATACCCTCATCATGTAGTTGCGACATGATGATTTTATCTTGAAGAGTAGACTCAATGGATAGTAGATTCAGACTACCTTGAGGAATGATCTCCAAATTGAGCTTTCTCATTTGATGGCAGAGAGTGTCACTGAAAGTTGTTATGGATAAACAATGATAGTGTACTTTGCGGCTAAGGGCATCCGCAACCACATTAGCTTTGCCCGGATGGTAGTGTACCTCAAGGTCATAGTCTTTAATCAATTCTAACCAACGCCTTTGCCTCATATTTAAGTCAGCTTGAGTGAAAATATACTTGAGGCTCTTATGGTCAGTGTAGATATTACACTTAGCGCCCATAAGATGATGTCTCCAGATCTTGAGAGCATGGATAACTGATGCTAATTCAAGATCATGTGTTGGATAGTTTTGCTCATGAGTCCGAAGTGCTCGGGATGCATAAGCAATAACCCGGTTGTTTTGCATAAGGACACAACCAAGGCCAATTCCGGAAGCATCGCAATAGACATCAAAAGGTTGAGTGCTATCTGGTTGAGCCAGCACTGGAGCAGTTGTCAAGAGTTTTCTCAAGGTATGGAATGCTTCCTCACATTTGTCATTCCAACAGAATCTAACTTCTTTCTTTAATAGCTCAGTCATGGGTTTGGCTATCTTGGAGAAATCTGGAATGAATCGGCGATAATATCCCGCCAATCCAAGAAAACTTCGAATTTGATGGACTGAAGTGGGAGGGTTCCAGTCCATAACTTCTTGAACTTTGGTTGGATCAACCGATATGCCTTCACTGGAAATAGTATGTCCCAAAAATTTCACACTATCCAGCCAGAATTCACACTTCGAGAATTTGGCATAAAGGCGATGATCACGTAGTCGTTGAAGAACGACACGTAAATGATTAGCATGGTGTTCTTTAGTTTTGGAGTATATGAGAATGTCATCAATGAAGACCACGACGAATTTGTCAAGTTCTGGCACAAATACTGAATTCATGAGATACATGAAATATGCCGGTGCATTAGTAAGTCCAAACGACATAACTAGATATTCATAAAGTCCATATCTAGTCGAGAAGGCCATTTTTGGAATGTCACAAGGCCTAATCTTGATCTGATGATAACCAGAGCGTAAGTCAATCTTAGAGAAGACCTTAGCTCCGGCTAGCTGATCGAACAAAATGTCAATGCGGGGAAGAGGGTACTTATTTTTGATGGTAACTGCATTGAGTGGACGGTAATCGACACATAGCCTTAGGCTATCATCTTTCTTCTTAACAAAGAGAGCAGAACAATCCCAAGGTGAAGCACTTGGACGTATATAACCCTTATCAAGAAGATCTTGGAGCTGGATTTTTAGTTCTGCTAATTCATTTGGAGGCATGCGATACGGCCTTTTTGAAATAGGAGCAGTGCCCGGTTGAAGTTCAATGATAAATTCGATGTCTCTATCTGGTGGCATTCCAGGCAAATCATCTGGAAAGACATCGGGGTATTCACATACTATAGGAATATCCTTGACTTGGATATTTGTGATGGCATAGGTGCAAGGATGCAAATATTTCGGCTGAGGCAAATAAAGGGTGGTGATCCCATAGTATGGTGAATCAATTTCAACAACTCGGGAAGAAATATCTAGCCGTACTTGATGTTTAGTCATCCAGTCGGTCCCAAGTATAATATCAATACCCTCCAAACTTAGTAAAACCAAATCGGTTTTGATTTCTATGCTACCTAACCGAATTGGTACACTTTTAACCATTTGGTTGGAGGTGATTTTTCCTCCAGGGGTAGAGATCATATATGACCCCTGGGTAGAACTAAGATCGAGTCCAATTCGGGTACCACAGTTGTTACTAATAAAGCTATGTGTTGCTCCTGAATCAAATAATGTAACAATTGGTTTGTGGTGAATAGAGAATGTACCCGACATGACGGGAGCTCCATCTGGAAGTTCTGCCAGAGTGGTGAAATTAATCCGTCCTTGCCGGACTTGCATCACCGGTTTCTTGCCCTTGTTCTGGTTACCCTGAGTAGAGCTCTGCCCTTGATTAGGTTTCTTGGGCCGCGGACAATCTCTGATGAAATGATCCGCGCTTCCGCAATTGAAACAACGATAATTGCTGCTTCTCTGTGGCACTTGTTGAACAGTTGGCCGTGGGCCAGACTGTTGTAGTTGTTGCGGAGGAGCAGGAGGTACCTTCCTTGCTGTTGGGGTGGCCTGAACACCAATCTACCAGTTGGGGCATTCTGCTGCGGTGCTCTGAACGGTATATTGGGAACAACCCGATACCTCGGTGGTTGAGCACTCGAGGGTCCAGTAGGAGTCTTCCTCTTTTTCTCAGCATGATGTGCTATGATGCAATCTTCTTGAGTTAAGGCCATATTAACCAGCTCGCTGAAAGTATTAGCCTTCACAAGATTCAGGCGTTCCTTGAGCTTGGTATTAAGGCCTCGATGGAAACGATCTTGTTTCTTGGCATCATTATTCGCATGATATCCCGCATATTGACACAGATGATTGAAGTTCTGTGCATACTGCAGGACTGTACTGGTGCCTTGAGTAAGTGCCAAGAATTCATTCAATTTTCGCTCCAGCAATCCTTCAGGAATATAATGTGCCCTAAAGGCTGCCCGAAACTCATCCCAGGTGATAACATGCCCTGCAGGTTGCATGGCATAGAAATTGTCCCACCAGATCCGAGCAGCACCTCGGAGTTGCTGGGCGGCAAAGGAAGCTTTGCTTGAGTCCGCGCAAGGTATTGTCAATAGAGCAAACTTCAATTCAATGATATGGAGCCAAGCATCGGCATCCAAGGGTTCTTCAGCTTTACTGAAGAATGGAGGCTGGGTACTGATGAAATCCTGGTAACTAGCCACGGAGGATTGCGGTCATCACGACCTCCGCGGAATTGTTGATGTTGCTGGTTCAGTTGTGCTTGAACCAGCAAGTTGAGCAGCTCAGTTTGCCGATCCATAACCTCGGCAAGGTTAGGAGGTGGTGGTGGCGGTTGTTGAGAACCGCTAACCTGATCTGCCCGGAAACCTTCCGGGGTTCCGCGCGTGGCTCCAACCATCTGAAACAAAGGAGATGTCCATCATTAACCATATAGCCTTACTCCCAATTTCAGAAGATATATGACTTAGATAAACAATACACATACTCCATTCAATCATCTCATTACAGAATCATAAAGATTGTGAACAAGATGATAAAACAGGAAACTTATATTACAACACTGGTTCTGATCGTTCTCCGCATCACACATCCGAAAGATCCCTACGCAGGCCATCTATGATACAACAAATGGCATGAGATCTAGCTAAGTTGCACACTACCTAAGTTATTACACTCCCCACAAGTTACATCTAGCTAGTCGATGATTTACGAAACTAGAAATCATCGAAGTTGCCTATAGACGACTGACTGCCAGAGGGAGAGTGATAGGGACTAAGAACAGGATCCCCATGCTCAGAGTCAATCTCTGAAACACCCTCAATCTCTTCTGGATCTTCTTCTTCTGCTTCAGGCATTATGGGTATAGCGGGAAGTATCGGTTGCTGCTGCAGTTCCTCAATGTGAGCCTGGGCATCATCAGCCACAAGTATCAGATCATGAATTTGTGCCTGTAGGAACTCAATAACAGTGTCACGCTGAGTGATAATATGATCACTCTCATTGATCTGATCTTCACGATGGAGGATTGTCTCATCCCTTGCTGCAATGATTTCATCTTTCTGAGTCACCAAAGCTTGTAATTCCACTATTTGGGTCACTTGGCGGTCAGCATTCCGATAGTGGCTTTGAGCCACACCAGTTATCTGATTCATACCGTGACGCAGTAGAATCTAGTAATGATGTTGCACATCCATGAACCTGGTAATGATACGGACGGTTTCTTCAGCCAGATCTCCTAGCATATGACCAAGATGCTCTGTCCGAAAATTCCATTCCGAATTATCAGGGTCAATGGTAGGAAATAAACCAATAGGATATGCGGCAACTTCAGTCGTATGCTGATTGCAGAAAAGTTTGATAGCTTCCAAGGCAGCAGTTTCAAGGGTATCAACCAGACGATATCCAACCACTTCCACTTCTATGGGATGTCATGAGGAGCGGAAAGGGTGTTGAGGAATTGTCATCTTAACTCTGCACTGAGGAACTCCTTCCTCACGATATTCTACCCCATCGTATTGAGGAGGCTCTGTATAGTGGAACAGACTTAAGGATTCCCATAAGAGACGAGGAAACCCTTCCCAATGTAAAGCATTGGTGTGGAAGTGCCCCTCCTGATCCCAAAAGGCATTGGAAGGAGCAGCCATCTACGACAACATTGCAAATGGTAAGATATATTTACCCTGCGGAAAGCTCACAAGGTAAATGGATTAAGATAGTTGATTCTGATAACAGCAAAGGCTGGAAATCAGATGGATACTTAAGAGCTAAAGATTGCTATTTACCCCAACTAAGAAATACCAACATGTTACTTATTTCTTAAAACAACAAAATTAAGCATTCATTGGATTAAGGAATTATGCATGCACGCACTAATCGATCTCACAACCAAAAATAACTACCAAATAATCTTGGTCTTACGTGGTTAGTCTCGGTGGCACAATATAAATACGTCTCTCTCTATTAACTAGTCGATAAGTTCTATCCATCCTAGTTGCATAATCGTGGTTAGTGTACCTGCAGAAAACCACAATACATATATATATCCAATGAACCTTTCATGCCAGCATGTCATGAAAGCGTCCCCATTCATTACTGCTCACTATAGAAACAACATCTGTACTATTACCGCCGTACAGACAACGTTAGCATACGTCGTCGAAACAAAGTATTCACGGGGGTACCGCAAAATGCGGGGGTATGAACAGCGATCGCCATACCCTGCGCCGAACCATATACACCATTACATTTTTACACCACAGGCAGATATAAATACCATTACATTTTTACACCACAGGCAGATATAAATACCATTACATTTTTACCTCACACGAAGGTGAGTCCAGAGATATAAATACCATTACATTTTTACACCACAGGCAGATATATTACAAAAATACACAAAGCATCATCAGTTCCCAATGAAGGGAGATTATTACAAAACAGGTTTAAGTTTTACGTCAAAGCATCAGAGTTTAAAAAGCGTAAACACAATACACGTCGTTATTACAGATATCATGCTAGCCCTGGCATGATATCACGCGGCGGAATCTGTGTTGGTCGCGGACGGATCCCACTCCACGGACCAACCATCAGGCAAAGGGTAGGGCCACGGTGTAATGAATGCTGGCTCATCAGGAGGATTACCTGAAGTAGATCAACAAAAGCAAGGCTAAGTATACTAATACTCAGTAAGACTTACCCGCTCATGGTATACTTAGCCATGTATCTAGACTTATGTAGGCTTTTAAGGTTTTAGGTAGGGTTTTCAGCTGAAAAGCAACAAAGAGTAGATCCTTAATTTCAACTTTTAGCTTTCAGGTTCTAGTTGATTAACCATTCTAGGTAAGCACCTACAACTATTCAAACATGGTAGAATCTTTAATCAAACATCATCTTTGATAATCACATAGTTGCTCTTGTTACTCTATGTGGAAAGGGATTAAGCAGTCTCAATCTCCGCGAGAAACGGACGATTCCTAAATCGAATTTCAAAACCTTGCAAGGATAAACCTAACACACACGCTGGGAACACCACAGGGTTGTTCCGAAGCAACCGTTTGCCTTTCATTCTGACTCGTGGATCAGATCCACCACAAGCGACTGCAGGACCATACGCACTTCCAAAGTGCAGGACGTACGTCTGTAGCGCGACTACAAAACCCGTACTCCTGGTTGCCCAGCAACACGTATTCCTACACGTCGAACAAAGTAACCAAAAGAAGCAAATACATGTGGTGGGGGGTATGTCCACTCCTCGGGCCGATTGGTTACTAGGCTTACCGCTTACCATATTTCACGGCATGTGGCTAGTACTTTCGAACACTTAACCACCGCTACCACACACTGCGACCTTATCAAATTCCATACACAGACGGGTATCATCTCAATATGATACCTCACAAAATCCCGTCCGTCATCCTTATAATGATAACAGGAATGTAAACATCACAATTCCTATATCGCGCGAGTGACAGGAAATCACTCGACTTCTACCGGTCCTATAAGCATAGCAGCTAGTCGGACTCAAGTTCTAGTGTACAATACATTGGTTCCTGGAATTATGCAACTAAGGTTTTCAAACAATTCCTAAGAACTTAATGCATAAAGACATATATAAATAGTATAATTCACAGTGTAGATAAAGTAAGGGTTATGTTCGGGGCTTGCCTTCGCTGGTGGGGCTGGGGTTAGTCAAATTAATATCTTCCGAACCTTGGTTCGGGGCTTTAGAGAATTCCGCGACGAGACTTCCGGGGTCTTCAGTTGATTCTATTCCTTGTTCCAGAACAAGTTCGTAGTCTCCGTCGGCAAGAGCGGTCGAATCTATATGAGATGCAAGGTTGCAAGTTATGGAATGCATAAACTTTTATGGTATTTCACAATAAAGTTGCAATCCAAACAAAAGAACATTACATTAAAACAAATAACCTGACTATCCTGCACTGGGCAGTCATTTATCAAGTATTAACTAAACTAACTAGTCTCGTTAGGCAACAAGGGGGGTTACCCTAAATATTCAATTAACTATAAAAGGTAGCATATCTGGTTACCATAAGCAACACTAACAACACTTAGCAAACTCCATTTATTTTATTAGCTAAACGTTGTAATTAACCTTAGGTTATTATTTAAGTATGGCTAACTTTGGATTAATTAAGCAAATCTTATTTTAGGAAAAATAAATTAATATTTATGAAAATTATCCTAAGTGGGTTTAATTGAAATAATATGTTTAACTTGAATAATTTTTACAGAGCAAGATATTTCAAAACAGGAGCTACAAACTTTACTGAACATAGATTGGTATTAGATCTAATTACTTTAGTTTTATTGGAATTTTATTCTAAAAGAAACTAAGTCACAAAATTAAACAAGATCAAGATTAAAATTTCAAGATGAAATTATATCTGGAGTTTTACACTAAAACTAGGGTTCAAAACTTAAGGACACCATAAACTACTCAAGACTAGCATTCCAGAAAAGTTTCATAAGTTTTCATGCATAATAATTATTATTTATGAATTACCTTTGAATTTAAGCTTGAAATTTATAACTCAAGTTATATTAGGTTTCTGATTCTCAAATTTTTATGATGGATCATACTTATAAAGATCAAGTTATGGTAGAAATTTCATCCCTAAATATGCACAGATGCTTTTGAAATTAATTTGTGAAGCTTTCATGAACATATAACAAAGGTAACAAAATACTCTAGCTAGAGGGCTGATCTATGCCTCAAAAATTTACACAAGCCTACTCAAATCATATGCAACATATGCTCCAAAAATCAACAGCAGCAAGGCTATAGATCATAAGGTTCAATTAAAACATCCCTTTACTTGTATTTAAAATACAGAACAAACTATGTATTTTCATAACTTGACTGTGAAATAAAAGTTGTAGAACTCATCATAAGGATTCTAACCCAACAAGTTTGGTATTCTTATGATTTTTCTATGAATTTCTACACATTTTTAAACTTCACTGATTTGAAAGAGAGGGAGGGACTGAACTTTTGCGTTTAGACCCCTAGACAAACTCAAATCGTTGCACTCCAGTCCTAGCTGCCATGGCCGGCGGGGAGAGCTCGGTTCCGGCCAAAATCCGGTGATCCCCGGGGTCGGCGGCGAGGGGCAAGGGTAGAGGAAGCATTAGGGAGTCGAGGGCTACGTGTAGAGGGTCTCCGGGAGAATGGAGAGGGCCGGTGGCGAGCTGCCCACGGGAGCAGTAGCTCCGGCGAGCGGGTGCTCGAATTCCGGCGAGCTCGGGTGGGGAATGGGGATGGCGCGTGGTCTAGAAGCTCTAGGGCGAGGAGGGGACCCGATTCCGAGACTCAACTCAAGGAGAGGAAGGTCGGAAGGGGCAGCTCGACGTGGAGCAGAGGGCGGCGGCAATGGAGGTGGGCGGCGGCCGTCGGTGCACACGCAAATGAGGCTTGGGCTGCTTGGAATGGATCACCAGGAATGGAAGGAGTGAGGAGGGAGGTAGCATTGCGGCTTGGGGCGGCTACTAAGGCCCGGCGGTGGATGAGCAGGAGGTGGCCGTGACCAGTGACGCTGGCAGTCCGAAATAGGAAGGGAAGCGAGGTGGCGCGCGGGGAAGAAGACAACGGAGAGGAGGTAGAGCGGTGGAAGACCCTCAGGCGACGCGTGGGTTTGTACAGTGGCTGGAGGTGGAGCTTGGGGCGCAGCGCCGGCGATGGGTGGCGGTGGCAGAACGGGAGCAGAGGGGAAGCGAGGCTGACAGAGGAAGAAGAAAGCAGACAGGGGTCAGAAGGACCCATTTGCAAATTGAAAAAACTTCCAGGGACTCCTCTGTAAAGAAAAATTTCACATTGATAGAAAATCCTAGTGAGAAAAATGTCTAAAGCAAAGTTGTAAAGAATTTCAAACCCTACAATAATGCTTTAGGGTTCAAGTTCAAAATCTCAAAGGATACAGTTTTATTTTAAACTTTTGAACACAACTCAAATTATAAACTTTTTGTTATAATTCAAACAAAATGCTTTAATGATTAGGGTCTTTTTGTAAGATTGCCTGCAGTGTAATCATGACTAGCCTTTTTACATTTTAGCCCTTAAGTAAAACTGAGTTTTACTTTTATCTTTCAACCATTTTACATGTAAACCCTTATACCTTTGTGTTAATTACACATGGTCCTTAGTTTCCAACAAAAGTCTATTTTTCTTAGATTTTATTTAACTTTTGCACTTTTCTTCTCTATAATCATTTAGATTTACCACTAAAGAGTACTTTTTCTCAATTACACTCAAGTACTTATATAATTCATAAATTACAAATATACCCCTAGCTCTCTTTACAACTCGTATACACCATATCATGCATACATACAAGACATCCAAACTTAATGTCTAGATTTCTAACTACCTGGATGTTACAAGATGGGTCTTCAGTACCCAGGTACTCGAATCCTAATGTGTGGCGCTGTTGGATGGGTTGAATTCGGCGTTTGAAGAATGACAACATCACGGATGCCCCGGTTACCCCCGTCTCTTTGTGTGCGGCGATCAACTCTAGCAGCTCATTCACTTGGTCCATCTCTGCTGCAGCGGGCTCCAGTGTCCATTCGAGGCGCTGAACAGGAGGTTTGCCTGAACACACAGGGAGTTGGGGGGCGTGGTTCGCAATGTAGAACCATTGCTGTTTCCACCCGGGGATATTGGAAGGAAATTTGTAAGATATGTATTTGTCACTAGCATGTTGCCTAAGTTGGATACCAGCACCCCCTATCACAGAAGGATTTTTGGCGGTTGGCTGGGGCTTCATGCGGAAAAGATAGCGGAAAAGAGCCTAATGGGGCTCAATTCCAAGGATGGCTTCACAGAAGTGGATGAAAATGGAGATGTGGCAAATTGAGTTAGGGTTGAGGTGTTGCAGCTCAATCCCATAGAAATAAAGAAGGCCACAGAAGAATGAACAAGTGGGGAGGGCCAGACCCTGTTCAGAAAAAGAGCAAAAGGATACGATCTCATCGACATTTTCCATCGGGAAAGGATCGCGAAGGGCAAGGCGCCAATTGATGAGATTTCTGTCCTGAAGCAGACCCCCCAACACTAAATTTGCGAGATGGTGGCGAGAGCACTTACTAATTGACCACTCGCTGGTTGCCGCTTGCGCCTCTTTCAGTTCCTTCTGATTGCTTTTCTTCGGCGCCATTCCGGATCTGTTAAGCCACGAGTGGTTCGCTTGACGCTCGGGGGCTACGGTCGAAGGCTCGAGGGATTTCGACTACGCAGAGCGGTGGAGGGGTGACGGTAGGGTGAGATCTAATTGGGGTTTTGTTTTTTCTCTGGCGGCGGTGTAAGATCTGAAGGCATGGAAAAAACCCTAACTGACTGCGGGGTTAAATAACCAGCGGTCAGGCAGTGGTTTACTGTGCAAAAGGTGAAGCGTCGCACAAGAGGAATATTTGGAATACGAGCAGTTTTTGGGTGGATTTTTTGGGCAGTTATTTGATTAACCATTTTTTCAGGGTTAATTGTCCCAAAAAAAGAGGTTCTTTGGATTTCGAGTTCAATTTCTGCCAATTACACCATCTTGGACTATATTTTCTTAACAGGGAACATTTTTGTCATGACTTTTTGGGATCCTTTTTTCCAAAATACGAGAGATTTGGATTCAAGGCTCGGGGGCTGTGAGACACATGGCATCGACTACTTATTTTTCGAAAGTACTCGAAAGATAAGAAAAGAAGACTCAAGACTAATTTGACCCTCAGCCTGATTCTTCGATTCAACCTAAGGCTAGGGGGCTACTCCATATGGAGTGCGATTATTCATCGCACCCCATGTAAAAGAAGGAATTCGGGGCATGAGCACCTCATAGCTTCGATGCAGCCAAAGGAGTACTCGAAGAAGGATTTCAACACAGAGCTTCGAAAGAAGTCGAAGACTACTTCAGAAGTACTCGAAGAGCCTGCAGTACTCAGCTACGAAGAGCTCGGGGGCTTGTCAGACCCGGGGCCACGGGCTGTGTAGACCAAGGAGTCCATATTGGGCTAGGGAATAGGACGTGTCCTGTACCTTATTTATGTTGTATTCTACCCGCATACGGGGTAGAACTAGTCGATATAGAAGGAAACTACTCGAGTCGTACTTGAGTACGATTCCTAAGCTAGTATCAGGCTAGGATTCATGTAACCCTGTTCCCCCGGATATATAAGGGTGGGCAGGGACCCCCTCAAAATAGAAGATCACCAGATCAACATCAAGGCAATACAAACCATCATACAGGACGTAGGGCATTACGCATATTGCGGCCTGAACCTGTCTAAATCTTGTGTTATTAGCACCTTCGAGTTCCTGATCTCGGCGCATCCCAACCCAAAACCTACCACCTTGGGTATACCCCTCGGTGGGCAGCCGGATAAAACCCGACATCAGGAGCTCCCAGCTATCCTCTGGAGCTACCCATCGGTCCACAGGATTCACCCCATTCACCGCCATTAGAATTTTTGGCTAAGATTGGAGTGGCTTAAGCAGTTTCGTGCTAAACGGACACCTTTTGCAAGATCTTGATTCCTTCTAAGATTGGACTTGAGAGGCTCATGAAGGTTTTGTTAATTGGTGCTAATGGTTCATCACCTAAGAAGGTGAATGCAAAGGGTTTGGACAAGAAACTAGTACCAACAATGAGATTGCATAAAGCATCCATCGTAGTTCCTTGAATGCGGCATTGAATGGTTTAAGAGGGGGTGCCAATCTGAATTTCTTCAGAATAAAAACTCCACCTCTTTTAACCACTCATTGCATAAGATGGTCATTAATCCCCTCAAGGTTTTGTTCAGGAAACACTCTTTGATAGGATCAAGAGGGATTTCAGGAACTAGTGGTTTTTGGCAAAGATAAATCGAGGTATTTCCTAAGTTTTTGAAAAGAGCATCCTCGAATTCAAAAGAGAACTCTGGAGGTCGAATTTCTTCTTCCTGCAGTGTTTGCGGTTCAGGTGAGGGCTCCAGGGTTGAATCTGGCAAGATATCAAGAAAGAATTCAAGTTTCACCGCAGAGGCTTCCTCATGGCTTGACAGGGATTCTACCTGGAGGGATTCGGTAGAGGAAGTATTTTCTAGAACATGGTCTAGAATTCACTCCTCATGGAAATGGTTTTGTATGCGAACAAACCTCAGGTAGAGATGTCAACATATAGGGCAGACTCCTTGCTAAGCCCTAACTAGGAGTGTTGCAGCAACACGTGGTCGAGAATAGAAAAGTCTAGGCCAGCATGGGTTAACTTTGAAAAACCTAGCCTAGGTTGCACCTATGGTTTCCTTCTTGTTTTGCTAAAAGTCAAGAATCTCTTCTCGAAGGAAAGTGATGCGAGAAAAAGGGAAGAACGCCAGACAGAACATGTTCCTGAGTTTATCCTATGCTCCGTTTACTTTTCCAATGGTATGGGCATACCATCGTTTCACTCTCTCATCAAGGGAGAAAGGAAACAATTTCCACCGAAGTGTTGCTTGTGCCATGCCTGCAATGGTCAAACACGAACACAGCTGCTCAAATTCTCGCAAATGGTGGTAGGAGTTTGTGTCATTGAAACCAGAGAAGGGTTGTTCCCGAACCATGGTAGTGAAGCCAGGGCGCAGTTCAAAGCCAAAAGCTGTGGTGGGCTTGGTAGATTGTGGTGACTCTAAGAACTCACCCTATGGTAGGAAGAATTTTGGATAGAAATATTTTTTTCATGCTGAAAGGGTAAAAGAAAGAGAAAGGTAAAACAAAGGATACACATGCAAACTAGGTTCAAAGACAAGTACAGCAACCATTCCCCGGCAACGGTAGTGTGGCAGAACCAACCTGAATTATACCGGCTCAAGTACGCGAGTCCACTCCCGAGGGCTCCAACGTGCTTCAAACGGTGTAATCCCTTGGCCTGTCGGGTAACGTCCCGATAAACCACCGATACACAGGATCAAATAAGGTTACCTCACACGAAGGTGAGTCCAGAGATACAGTCACCATCATATTTTACATCATAGGGAATTACATTACAAGAGTTCTAAAAGCAGTACGAAGTTTCAACGCAGAGAGATTATTACAAACTGTTAAAGTTAAGGTTCTTAGCAGCAGAAAACATACTCGGCGATTCCTAACTCATTGTCAAGACGGATGCCATGCTAAGCCCGGGCACGACATCACTCGGAATCATCGGTGTTGGCCGAGGACGGATCCCATTCCACGGACCAATCATCTGGAAGAGCACAGGGCCAAGATAGGGGAAGAGTAGGGGCTTCAAAGACATTACCTGAAAAACATAAAACTAGCAAGGCTGAGTATACTAATACTCAGCAAGGCTTACCCAGGATTGGATATACTTTAGCCCGTAGCTAGACTCATGAAGGCATTGTAAAAGTTCTGGGTTTATTTTCTGCTGAAAAACAACTAAGAGTATAACTTACTTTCAAGTTTTAGCTTTCAGATTCTAGCTTGATTAGCCATTCTAGGTAAGCACCTATACTAAACAAGCAAGATAGATATTATCATCCATCAAGATTATTTCATCAACAATTACACTTTTTACTCTATGTGGTAAAAGGGATAAGCAGTCTCATTCATCGTGAGAGGCGGACGATTCCTGAATCGAGATTCAACCTTGCAAGGTAAACCCAACACACACGCTTGGAACATCCAATGATAGTTCCAAAGCAACCGTTTGCCTTTCATTCCGGGTTGTGGACAGGGCCACCACAAGCGACTGTAGGACCATACGCACACCCTATATGTGCAGGACGTACGTGTGTAGCGCGACTACAAAACCTGTACTCCTGGTTGCCCTTGCAACACGTATTCCCACACGTCGAATCAAGTAACCAAAAGAACCAAATACATGTGGTGGTCAGTATGTCCACTTGCCGGGCCGATTGGTTACTAGGCTTACCGCTTACCATATTTCGCGGTATGTGGTTAGTACTTTCAAACGCTTAGCCACCACTAGCACACATATCGACCTTATCAACTTTTAACGAAACAGACAGGGTAAACTTCCAGGTCATGATACAGCACATGGCCCTGTCCATCATCCTTATAGTGGTTGCAGAAGTGTAAACAAGCAACTCCTATATCGCGCGAGTGACAGGAAATCACTCGACTTTTACCGGTCCTATTTAGCAGAGCATCTAGCCGATATGGACTCAGGTTCAAAATATTGGTTCCTAGTATCAATGCATCTAGGGTTCCATTTCAACTCCTAGACTTAATGCAGGATATAATATATAAGTATAAGATTGCATAATGTAGTAATTTAATTACTGGGTTATGCACTGGGGCTTGCCTTTACTGGTGGGGCTGAAGTTAGAAAGGTCAATATCTTCCGAACTTTGGTTCGGGACTTCAGTTAATCCTTCGGTGACGTTCATTTGGTCTTCAAGAGTATCCTCTGTAGACTCTTGGAAGATCTTGTAGTTACCGTTGCAGAAGTAGTCGTATCTACATGCAATGCAACATTACATTCAAGTGTGCACATAAAACTATCTTATTTCACAATAAAGTTGCAATCCAACATTCATTTATCATACTACTCACGTAACAACCAAAAAGATCTGAAACTAGACTTAGACAGAACTTTAGGTGGACAACTAATTAGATTCGGCTACTTGTTGAAGATTACAACAGAGTCGATTGGATTATCAGCATGTTTTTGGTCTAACTGATGGTTGGTGTATCAGCTTGCCTTATTCGACGAGGGTGCATCAGGTTTAGCCGATAGATATGCTTTGGTCGTGCCTAACAAAGGCATGTCTACTGTGCTATCTTACTGATCTAGGGTTGTGTACTTTGGTCTGGGTAGCCGATTGATAAGTGCACCGGTTTCCTGATTGATCGATGAAAACATCGATCACTTTAGCAGAGGGATGATCCCTAAAATAGTTGTGTCTTGACTGAGATGTGCTTAAGTGTTATCCTAGGTAACTAGGTGTGGTTGTATCGACTCGATTACTTCAGCACAATAATTGAGTGACGTACGGCCGATTGGAGTGTGACTGAGGGTATGTGACCGATAGATATATAGCCGATCTCTCAGTCGATAAATCGGCTGATAGAAGTGTGTGGATAAGGATGGGGAAACTAAGGATCGATCGGCCGTGTTTGACCAATATGGAAAAGCAACCAAAATCGGCTTGGGTCGGCCGATGGCAAGAACCCTAAGATTATGGGTGCATCTTCGATGCATCGACTATCTGCAGCCGATGTAGGACAGAACAAAAGAATAGTATCAGCGGTAGCCGATACTAGAAAGGTAACAACCGTATCAGCTAACCAACCGATGGTAGGAACATATCAAAAGAAAAGCATCGGTTAACAGTTGTTACACAGAAACATCATAGACTTAAAGAAAACGGATGCTAAGTGGTTGGGTTGATAACCTGACACTGAAGCATAACTGTCGAGACGTATTAACTAAGCAATAGATGCACACGGACTAATAAGGATCTATATACGACAAGGAACTTAAGGAAATAGCAATCAAGACGAGGACAATGTCTTGATGGTAGGGATATGAGCACTAGGGTGATAGGATTAACTAACTGTCACACTTCTCCACTTAAAACATACATCCTATAATTACTTTTCAGCTACAGCACATGCATATCACATAAGATACAAGTAAAGCACACACTCCCTAATATTTAACCTAGATCACAAATCAAGACTTTCAATTCAAGAGCACAACATAAAATTTGTAAACTTTGACCTAAGGATTCAAACAAAACTGATTTTGCATTTTTATGAACTCCTTACGAAATTCTATGAAATGTAGAAGGTCACTGATTTGAAATAAAGGAAGTTCTAGAAATCTTATAGAAAACACCCTAGAACTTTCTAAATCAAAGCAATTAAGTCCCTAGTCGGGGAAAACAGAGAACAGAAGGATAACGACGATATTCCGGCAAAGGGATCGCCGGCATTAAGAAGATTCAGTAGGTTAGGGCAAACCTTGGGTTAGCCTTGGTTATGAAGGAGAACACGCGGAAAGTGAATTCCCGCGGTGAACGGAATCGACGATGAGAAGAGCTCGATGAGAGGGTTCACGAGCTTTCTTGAGGTGTTGTGGTCTTGCTCGGACGATCGACGAGAGATAGGAGTTGCTGGGTGCCGTGGATCCCTGGGATGAAACGACAGAGCCGGGTTGGTTCGCTAGGACAACTCCTCCGCAAACCTCCAGGGTCCATCTGCTCACGAGCTAAGCCTTCTTTTGCTCACGCACGTGTGCCACTGAAACACGGCCGGCACACCCGCATAGCTTCCTACAGGACTGCCGTGCTTGGTTGCATCGAGGCTCCTCCGAGCTCGTCACGCCTAACTGCCACCTTCGCTCCACAACTCCTCCTTCCGACTCGCCTCGCCAAACTCGTAGCCGCATCACTATCTGTGGCCTCCGCCGCCCCACGCTGAGCACTCGACGTGGTCAAACCCTGGAAGGAAACCCTGGATGCCATGCTGTTTGCGGACCAGCTGCTGTCAAATCCGCGCCGCTGTTTCCTCCTCGACCACCTCGTGCTGCTGCTCCTCTTCCTCCTCATCTGCTGGACCCGCGTTGCCTCGGCCTTGTCGCGCTGCATCTGCACACCGTTGCTCTGCACACCATCGCAACATCCGCCCGACGGTGTCTTGCACCCTTGACGCCTCGCCCAACAGCAGGGCCCTCGCGTTCTCCAGCACCACGCGTATCAGCATTTCGTCGAACACCTGAGCTGCGTCCTTGATACAGCCATCGCGTTCCTGCATCTCGCGCAACAGCTTTCCACCGCAACTCCTCCTGCGCATGCCGATGCTCGGCACGTCGCACTCCAGCATCGCCTGCTCATGCCCATGGGCCCGCTCTGCTCCGGCCGCTCAACACCTGCCACACCGCCAATTCCCACGCGCCACCGCGCGCACGCTCGCGCCACCCGCTCACGCGTGCTGCCTGGAGCCACACGCTCTGCGCCGTCCGAGCGCCCTGCTCGCGCGCACCTTCGGCCTGCCGCCCAGCTTCTACTCCTGTGCGCTGCGCGCTTGCTCGGCGCCCGCCATCATCCGTGCTCCAGCCCCCGCTCACACGCCCGAGCCGTGCTCCGCTCGCCGCCAGCTCGTTCGGGCTCGCCTGCGCCTCACCCGGGCCTTGCCCCGCACCGGCTCGCTCCTGGAGTCGCCCGCCGCTCGGGCTGGCCACCACCCTACGCGCTCCGCTCGCCTGGATCCGCTCCAGCTCCTGTGCCACCAGCTCATCCGCGCCGCCAACCCAGCTCCCGCGTGCACAGCCTCCAGCGCCGCCCGCAGAGCCGCTCGCTCCCACGTGCCTCTGCTCCGCCAGCCGCGCGCCTCCGACTCCCGCGCTCGCGCCGAGCTGCCGCCCGACCTGCGCCTTGCGCCGCGGCCCACGCCCGCTGCTGCGCTCGCCTGGCGGCTGCGCCGAGCCGCAGCCGAGCCGCGCTGCCCGGGGCCGCCCGCACGGCGCCTGCTCCCGCTTCTGCGCTGCGCCGTGCAGCGCCCGCGCGCTCCGCGCGCGCCTCGAGCCGCGCTGCGCGCCCCGCCTCGGGCTCGCCCAGCCCTGAGCGCCCGCCGCCTGGGCCGCAGCTAGCGCTCAAGCCGCCGCTCGCCTGCCTGTGCTAGAATGGTTGGAGGAAAGGAAGAACGAGAGGGAAAGGGAGAGATGTCCCTGTCCGTGAATGGAAGAGAACACCAAATAGATGAGGAACAGAGGGAGAAGAAGGAGGAATGGATTTCTCCAAGGACTTATACGTAAAATCAGAGAACTGCAGGGACCTATTTGTAAAACAAAATTTCCCATGGATTTAAAACCCAAATGAAGAAATGCCCAAAACGAAAGTTGAAGAGTTTTTCAAACTCTACAAGATTGCTTTAGGGCTCAAGTTCAAAAACTTAAAATTTGTATCTTTACATGTGAATCTTTGAACAAAAGTCGGATTTGTATTGCTTTTGTCCTAAAGAATGAAACTTTATAAAATTCAGTACCTAAATGCAATCATTTATGACATGTCATGATGACAGGATAGACTCGTCATAATGAGTGGATAGACATGTCATGATGACTTGCACCTTTTGCACTTTAGTCCTGAGTAAATTTTGAAAGTTACTTTTGTAAATCAAATACTTGCACAAAAGGACTTATACTTTTATAAAATTACATAAATACCCTTATTTTCACCATTTTACCCAAAATTTTTACACACTTCAACACACACACACTTTTACAAGGGATAACATAAGAAAAACATGTTTATCAAAACCACCTTTCACTTATTTTGAAATTACCCTTATCCAAATACATTTTGCAAAAACAACCCTAGGTTTTTCTGTAATTACAAAAATACCCTTTTTACTTGCACTTTAAATTTTCAAAAACTTCACACAAACACACACTAGTTTTACACTAACAAACACATACTTCACACTAACAATTTATGTGCCTAACTTACAAGCACATGAACTGTCACAGGTAGCAGAAATGCTTGTTGGTATATCTTAACGTTCACGAATAAATCCGCAAGCGCACGGATAAACCGCTGTAGCACTTCACCCGTAGAGTATTCAGGGTATCGTATTTTATCAAGGAATGGAGGTGTAACGGTCTTCTAGCTAGTTTACCCTGAAGCATAAGAGATAGAATAGCCTTGGGTAGCGTGGTTTGTCTAAGGGAAAGGATCAAGGAAGGATAAACTTAAGCCATTACTCGTTTACTTCGAGCACCGGATTGACCCTGGTCTGCCAGGGACCTCCGGCCATTAGCTCTACTCCGACCCCGAACGTGAGGGATTTCACAAACGACGTCGAAATATGGCGGACGGATAGGGCTGTCACCACCTACCACCTACCCTACAACACCGTGGGGGCTCGCAACAAACAAAGGTAATCTAGGGCCTAAACACCACATTTAGTGCATCAACTACTACTCTAGCGCCGATTTGGGTTTACCCGTCTTTATCAAGGGCCCTCTACTAGAGTATCCGCTACAAGAATAGATGATGAACCTGCAAATGAATAATAACAAAAGGATAAGCTCACCAAAAACATTACTATCAGACCCTGGGCTACGGGACTTCACACATGGCATAGAATATTGTAGGATCAGGGATAGGGCATTGCCCATAACTTATATCTATTGTAAAGTACTCGGATACGAGTAGCACTAGTCTGTATAGAAGGAAACTACCTAAGTAGTACTCGGGTAGGGCTCCTAAGCTAGAATCGGTCTAGGATTCCATGTAACCCTCTCTCACCAGAGTATATAAGGGCGTGCAGGGACCCCCTCCAAACACACCAATAACCAATCCAAGGCAATACAAACCATCAGACAGGATGTGGGGTATTACACACATCACGGCCCGAACCTATCTAAACCTTGTGTTGCTTGCACCTTCGAGTTCCTGATCTTGGTGACACTCTACCTACAATTTACCACCTCGGGGTACCCCTCGATGGGCTTGGCATTAAACCACCGACAGCTGGCACGCCAGGTAGGGGTGTTCATCGAAGATCCCCTGGTGAGTTCGATGGCATCGTTTCAACCTCATCATGGCGCTGGAAGAAGGCGCGGCTTTCATCTTCAGCTCCTGGGTCTTGCATTGCAATGGCTTTGGTGGCTTCGGTAGCCACGTCGCCAACCCTAGGGAGTTGGAGGCATCAATGCCAACATATAGCCACGACATTGACGAACTTGCTGACAATCTAGGCGAAATCCAAATCGGGTCTGAACTCGAGTCTCCGTTCGGACTTCACATCATAGCCACTGTTTATCGGGAGGTGCAACAGTCCACGTCCCTATCCGAATTGGAAAAGAATTTGGATGATCTATTTCAACTCAGACTCCAACATCATCTCACGCCATAACATCAACATGCCGCTAATACTTTGACTTCGCGAGGACGCTCGGCGACTCGCCGATGACTATTTCGACTACTCGTCTCGACTAGAAAACTAGTCGGAAGCGGGCCTCACACTATCAATAAGTAGTTGGAATCAACTCAGACTAGTCAAGCTTCAACAACAAACCGTCGCGGCTCCATCGGCGAGCACTACGGCTTCATCAGCAATCACCCACGAATCAAGCTAAGTCACTTATACCTTCCTCGACTTGTTCTCTGCAAGATCGGCTTCTTATCTGTGTATGTCTCTCGATGGGCAATGAAACATTCTAGAGCTAAACTTTGCCCCCTACTTTTTGTCCAAGCGCATTCCTTTTATGGCAAGTCAACAAATTATTTCTGCTTGTTGTCCTCTCTTTTTGTTTGCTAATCTGCTCAGGTAGTATTCCGCCTTAATCCGTGAAGCATCGAGTTTTCGTTCTTGACCTAAGCGACTCATACAGGGTGTGAGCAAAGGCTAGAACGGGGACTTGGTGATTAAACATAAGAGGTGGGCTACTCAGGGGATTTAAATGGCCTAAAACAAGAGCTCAACATGGCAACTTCATTTTTACATCGAATAATTTTCAGTATTTTTGCATTTTTACCAAATAAATTTTGGTATCTTCGCATTATGCTACATAATATATGCATTGTCTTTCTTCAGATTGAACTTTGGTGACAACTCTCTAGGCCGCATGGCGTGCCATCATAGCTCCGCCAACTCCTAGGCTTGCGGGCTAGGTGCTAATAACTACTCAACATAGCTCCATTAGCTCCCAAGCTCGGGGGCTGGGCACCAACAACTACTCGGCTCACCTGGCTCATAAGCTTGGGGGCTGGACGCAGCAAAACTACTCGGAAGACTCGTAGAAGAACCCGATCTAAGAGGCTTTTGAGGGTTTATCTCGGGAAGTTAATTTTTTAACCATTATTTTAGGGATTTTATCCTGAAATAAGGGATTTTTCAAATTTTTAACCTAGAGATCTAATCTAGCCATTAAATCAGGAATTAGATTTGTTTTGAGTGGTAATTTAGGGCTTATTTCAAAAGTTATTTGTTTAACCATTTTTTAGGGATTTTATCCCGAAATAGAGGTTTTCAAATTTCTAACCAAATTTTCTATCTTAACCATCAATTCAAGTTCATAAAATATTCTACAATGCATGCCACTTTCATTTGGATCTTTTTTTTCCAAATCTTTGCGATTTGGATTCAAGGCTCGGGGGTTGCAGGACACATGTCATTGATGGCTTATTTTCAAAAAATATTCGAAAGATAAGAAAAGAAGATTTAAGACTAATTTCACCCTCAGTCTGATTCTTCGAGTCAACCTAAGGCTTGGGGCTAGTCCATATGGAGTGCGATTTTCATCGCACCCCATATAAAAGAAGACTTAAAACTACTCAGGGTATGAGCACCTCACAGCCTCGAGGCAGCCAAGGAAGTACTCGGAGGATGCCTTCAAAATGGAGTTTTAGAAGAAACCGAAGACGACTTTAGAAGTACTCGGAAGACTGCAGTACTCGGCTACGAAGAGCTCGGGGGCTTATCAGACATGGGGCCACTGGACTGCACACATGGCATAGAATATTCTAGAATAAGGGATGGGGCATGTCCCATACCTTATATCTGTTTTAAAGTACTTGGATATGAGTAGGACTAGTTGGTATAGAAGAAAACTACCCGAGTAGTACTCGGGTAGGGCTCCTAAGCTAGTATCCATCTAGGATTACATGTAACCCTATCCCTCTAGAGTGTATAGTGGCAGGCAGGGACCCCCTCCAAACACACCAATAACCAATCCAAGGCAATACAAAAAATCACATAGGATGTAGGGTATTACGCACATTGCGGCACAAACCTGTCTAAACTTTGTGTTGCTTGCACCTTCGAGATCTCGGCGACACCCTACCTAAATTTACCACCTTGGGGCTACCCCTCAGTGGGCTTGGTGGTAAAACACTGATAATTACCACTATAGATAAGCTCGGATACTTACTCAAACGATTCGTATCCAATGAGGTACATGGTAGAAGAGAGGCCGACACATCGGGCTCTTCTCCACGCTTCTCCTCCCACACTCCCTATCTTAATCCTACACAAGTAGGCTCAAGGTGGAGTCCCTCTACATCTCTTCTCTTTCACTTCTAGTGTGTGTGGAATGAGGGCTCCTCCTCCTCCTTTTATACTCTCCAAGGATGGTTGCTGGTGGAGTTAAGGATGGAAACATCGGGCACCGACTTTCGGAGGATAAGAACGAATCTCCCACCAAGCTGGACCTGGACGGGAGCACAACTATTGAGTGACGTACAGCCGATGGGGTATGGTTAAGGGTATATGGTCGATAGATATATAGCCGATCTCTCAGTCGATAAATCGACTGATAGAGGTGTGTGGATAAGGATGGGAAAACTAAGGATTGATCGGCCATATTAGATTGTTAGGGAAGACAGCTAGAATTGGCTTGGATCGGCCGATGGCAAGAATCCTAAGATTGCGTGTGCACCTTTGATACATCGACTATGTGTAGTCGATGCAGGATAGATCAACAGATTTGTATCGGCAATAGTCGATACTAGAAAGGTAACAACCGTATTAGTTAACCAGCCGATGGTAGGAGTACCGACTGACAGCTGCTACACAGAAACATCCTAGATTCAAGGAAAGCGGATGCTTAGCAGCTGAACTGATAGTCAATGCTAAAGCATAGCCGCAAAGATGTTTTGACGAAGCAGCAGACACACAAGAACTAACGGGGATCCTTATACGACAAAGAACTTAAAGAAACAGCAATCAAGACGAGGACAATGTCTTGATGGTAGAGATATGAGCTCTAGGGTGATAGGATTAACTAACTGTCACATTTCTCCACTTAAAACATACACCCTATAATTTATCTTCTAACTGTAACACATGCATACAATATAAGGTACAAACAAGGTATTCATTCTCTAACATTTAACCTAGATCACACATCATAGACTTTCACTCAAGATCACAACATAAAACTTGTAGATTTTGACCTAGGGTTTCAAACAAAACTGATTTTGTACTTTTATGAACTTTTTACGAAAATCTATGAAATGTAGAAGTTCATTGGTTTGAAATAAAGAAAGTTCTGGAAATCTTACAGAAAGCACCCTAGGACTTTCTAAACCAAAGCAAATAAGTCCCTGATCCGGGAAAACAGATAACAGAATGTTAACGATGATATCCCGGCAAAGGAATCACCGGTATTAAGAAGATTCAGAGAATCAGGGCAAACCTTGGGTAGTCTTGGTTATGAAGGAGAACACGCGGAAAGTAAATTCCCGCGGTAAACAGGATTGGTGATGAGAAGAGCTCGACGGTGATGAAGAGTAGAAGTTACTGGATGTTGTGGATCATGGGACGAGATGATGGAGCCGAATGGGTTCGCTATATCGACTTCTCCGCGAACCCTAGGGTCTTCCTGTTCACGGGTTGAACTTCCTCTTCCCATGCACATGCGATGCCAAAGCCTGGCGGACCGAACACCTCTGCTCGCACAAGAAGAAATCTTCCTTGACCTGACTGCACCGCATCTCCTCCGAGCTCGACACGCCTGACCACTGTCTTCGCTTCGCGGCTTCTTTTTCTGATTCGCCACGCCGTACTCACATTTCCGCTTTCGCGAAGACCGTGGTCCGCTTGCATTAGGGTTGTGCCTTCCGTTGCGTTTTCCTCGACGGCCTCCGATCAATACATTGCGCATCACCGTAGTTGGCATCACTTCTCCCGCGGCCAACATTTTGTCGAACACCTTAACTGCATCTTCGATACGGCCACTCCACCGGTCCTTGCGCAGGGGCTCGACGTCGCTTGCTTTGGCCTTGCCGCATCACTCTCGTGCTCACACACGCGTGTTCGCACCACTTGGGCCTACTCCTGCCTTGGCCAAGCCACTCACACGAGCGCGCCAATCACGCCTCCAGCACCCTCCGCGCGCGCTCCGCTCAACACCTGTCCTCACCTCCCACTTCCGTACGCCATCGCTTGCACGCTCGCGCCACCCGCTCGGTGTCGCTCACGTTCCTGCCGTTCCAGCACCGCCCGCGAACCTCTCCAGCGCCCACTCGCCTACGCGCCACCGCTGCGAGCTCCTGCATTGCCAGCCGTGCCGCTCACGAGTCTTTGTCACACCCGCACGCCGCCAGCTTGCTGGGCACGCGCGCGTCTGCTCCTGGGTCACGCCCGCTCCCTGCGTCTGCACTCATGCTGTAGTCGTCAGCCTCCACCTCTGGCCCCTCGCTCCAATGCGCCGCAGCCGCGCTGCCGGCGCCAAGCCAAATCAGAGCCAGTGCCCATTCGCCCCCGCGCCGGCCACAGCCGCCTGCTCGCCGCCGCAGCTGCCACGCACCTGCACTCCGTCTGCGCCAGCCGCTCACACTCCGCCGCTCCGGGACCTCGCCCGAACGCTTGCATCACGAGCTACCCTCGCTGCGTCGCACGACACCCACTCGCTCCGCTCCACCCGCGCGGCGTTTACCCCTTGCTGCCGTGCACATGCTCGGGCCGCCTGTTCCTGTACTCGTCCGCGCTCGCCTCCAGCGCGCCAGTCCTCGCGCGCTGCCGCTCCCGAGCGCCCGCCTGGCGCCCACTCCGCGCGCGCTTGCCGAGCCGCCGCAGCCTGGTTTGGCCAACCCTTGGGGTCGGCTGACCCCCAAGTGGGCTCCCTGGCCAACGCCTTCGGGTGGATGGCTAACAGGTGGGTCCTTGCCTTATCCCTTGAGTGTTTGCCGCCATTGCACGTCGGTTTGCCCTACCAAGTGGGCCCTCTTTGTAAGCGTGACGCAGGATACGATCTTCTGTGATTTTCTGCTATGTCTTTTGTGTTTTCCTCTTATTTCATACTTGTGTACCTGAAATCACTTATTGGCCAATACATGCAAAACTAGGTTATTGTAAATAAAATATGTGAGTAAGGTGCATAGTTTTCCTTTATTTATGAGTATGGTTGATAGTCAGACTTGCATTTAAGGACTTTCAATAGGCACCCAAAGTTCAAGCACTCGGTGTTCGAGTGCATCAACTTCTGCAAGTCATCTTCGACGGTGACTTCGGCTTCCCCAACAGGCGGGCGCAGAAGCTTACTCTACGCAAGATCATGGCCATCGAGCCAGCCATACCACAGCCCCTGAGATGCAGCGAGGTCCCGATCTCTTTCTCTAGAGAAGATCAGTGGACCAGCTTCTCCGATCTGGGAAAATTTCCGCTCATCCCGGATCCTGTGGTGGCAGGCTCACAACTCACTCGTGTACTCATCGACGGTAGGAGTAGCCTCAACCTACTCTTTGCGAGTACATTGAAGAAGATGGGGTTGGACATCTCCAAAATGCTCATCGTCCCAGGGAATTCGGCCACACCGATCGGCTTGGTGACGCTACCAATTACCTTCGGGACAAAGGACAACTACCACACTGAGTATGTCAAGTTCGAGGTGGTGAACTTCGAGTAATCTTACCACGCCATCCGCGGAAGACTTGCTCTGGCCAAATTCATGGCCATACCCCACTACATTTTCATGCTCCTCAAGATGCTAGGCAAGACAGGGGTGCTTACCTTTCATGGTGACTTGAAGAAGTCGTATGAGTGCGATCAAGAGGCATCTGAGTATGCCTCAACTAGTCGCGAGCCAGATGGTTCAGCTGAAGTATTCGTGGCTGCACAGCAGCTCTCCCAGTCGGAGATGGCAATTCCGACTAAGAAGTCAAGCCAGTCCTCGGTGAAGCCCACCAGCAACATTCGTGTGAAGGCTACCCAAATGCTGGAGGGTAACCCACCAAGACAGCCCTGATCAGCATAGGGTTGGGCAACAAATAGGAAAGCACGCTCGTTAGATTCCTTACGACCAACCAAGATATATTCGCTTGGAAACTAGCAGATATCCCAGGGTGCCCAAGGAGTTGATCGAGCACTCCCTAAACATCAACCCCAAGGCTACCCCGAAGAAGCAGTGGCTACGTCGATTCGCTCAAGACAAGAGGGAGACCATCAAGAAGGAGTTAACAAAACTACTCGCGGCAGGTTTCATTAAAGAAGTGTACCACCCAGAGTGGCTAGCTAACCCTGTACTCATTTTAGAAAAGAATAATAATGAATGGAGGATGTGTGTGGACTATACTGATCTCAACATGCACTGTCCGAAGGATCCCTTTGAGCTCCCACGCATCGACCAAGTCATCAACTATATGGCTGGTTGTGGTCTACTATGCTTCCTTGATTGCTACTCGGGCTACCATTAGATTACCCTCAAGGAAGAAGACCAAATCAAAACCGCCTTCATCACCCTGTTTGGAGCATATGCCTACACAACTATGTCCTTCAGGTTGAAGAACGAGAGGGCTACGTACCAACGAGCCACCTAGCTGTGTTTCGCCGACCAACTACATCACAATGTTGAAGCCTACATGGATGATGTGGTCATCAAGACTAGAAACCATGATGAGTTCATCGCGGATCTCGAGGAAACCTTCAACAGCCTATGCAAGTTTTGGTGGAAGCTCAACCCGACTAAGTGCATCTTTGGCGTACTGTCAGGAAAACTACTCGGACTGTTAGGAAAACTATTCGGGTTCATCGTCAGTCACCGAGGAATCGAACCTAACCCGGAGAAGATCACCGCCATCACGGACATGGGAGCTCTAAAGTCAATCAAGGCCGTCCAGAAGCTCACAGGGTGCATGGCAGCCCTGAACAGATTCATCTCATGACTTGGGAAACAGGGACTACCCTTCTTCAAGCTCCTGAAGCGGCAGGACAAATTCCAATGGATAGAAGAGGCGGAGCAGAAGCTGATAGACCTCAAGCATCATCTGCAGTCACCCCCTATCCTCACGCTCCACTACCAGGCGAGAACCTGCTACTGTACATCACCGCGACTACTCACGTCATCAGCAAAGCCATCGTGGTTGGAGCACTCCGTGGAAGGCCATGCTTTTGGCATATAGAGACTAGTGTATTTTGTTAGCGAAGTCCTTCCTAAATCCAAGGTTCATTACCCTTCAATTTAGAAACTTCTCTACGCTATACTCATCACATTCAGGAAGCTTCACTACTACTTCAACGAGTACTAGATCTCAGTTTTCACTGACTTCCCAGTGGAGGACATACTCCCCAATCGGGACGCCACTAGACGAATCTCCAAGTGGGTAGTGGAACTGAGGGCTCTCAACATCTACTTCAAGCCATGCACTGCCATCAAGTCGCAAGCACTAGTCGATTTATTGGTAGAGTGGCGTGAAAATCAAGTTGCAGCTCCAGCTAGCCTGCCAGAGCATTGAGTCATGTACTTTGATGTCTCACTCAAGCTCGGAGGCGGCGGCACAGGAGTTCTCTTCATCTCACCCAAAGGAGAACAACTCAAATATGTGTTCCAGATCCTCTGGAAAGTATCCAACAACAAAGTCGATGTCACACCCGATTTATAAGAACATAAATCGAGCAATCATATATGCGCCAGGATCAAGTCACGCATATATACAACAGAATCATCAAGATATCATAACACGTATCTCGAAATCAAAGCGTATAAATTATAAATGAATATCTTTATTACAACTGAATCAAGAATCATTTCAAGGAATGCGGAAACGTAAAATAAATACATGAAGAGCAGGGTGCCACAGAGACGTCGACTGGGAGACAAACGCCTAGAAGTCATCGAAGCCGCTGACGTAATCCTCCATGTTGCCGGGCACTGAGCAGCAGTCGAAGATATCCAAGAGAACAAAAGAGTGGAGAGGCAAGAGTGAGTACAAACTCATACTCAACAAGTATAACACAAACTATGAGGCTCGAAGGTTAGCTGACTCAACTGCATTAGCTTTTAGATTTGGTAAAATTTTATTAAAGCTAATTACTACAAGTGGATGATTTACCATAAACCCGAATTGCATAAGAAATTAATCAATATTAATTAAGAACTACTGAGCCGCTAATCAAACGGAGGATCTGGGCCGCTCATGACTGTGAGCACAGTTGATATATCAGTTTTACACTCTCGAGAGGTTGCACAACTTTACCCACAAGTCGTGAGCTACGCTAGTTGTTCATCACACTTCCTTAGGTGAGATGGCTAGCAAGCACACTACGAGACCGTTACAAAGGATCACGTTGGTAAGGTGTAACCGCTAAGGATTCTGGATCAGCTACGATGGGGCCCACCTCACGGGGGTACAAGCACACAGCACAGACCAAGCCGGAGGAGCAGGGACCATTGAAGCCTACCACCCCTCTTGCCCACACAGGTAAGTTACTCCCGAACCAACATGACCTAATTAGTAAGTCAAGACCGTCCCATTCCAGTCTTGTGGTTGCGCGGTTGTCCCAGGTTGTCGCTCTATGAACCAGTCCTTATGGAGAGTGGCCAACCAAGCACTAAGCACCGTGCTGGCCCCCTAAACCATGTTTCTATAAAAAACATCTTTTAACGAGACGTGAGCCATTCAAGCACACAGCACAGAGGGCCACTCTCAGAATTAAGTTGCATATAACCATTAGTCAAATTAATTACAAAGGACCGAAGTGTGTGAGAGCGCAGCACCTAACACAACTAACCACAATGCAACCCAAGGGATTTTATATAAAGGATAAGGTGGCTAGGAAGTCCTTATAGGCATACAATATTAAAATGCAGTATGAAATTATATTTAAAAGTGATAGGATGCTCATGTTATACTTGCCTTCCTCGAAGTTCTCCTGCTGCTGCTCAAACTGCTCAGAAGATGGGGGCTCCTGGTACTCGTCCAAAGGCTCAGCGTCTACTCACGGTCGCAACGCCAAAACATGGTCCACACATGCACACATGCACAAACAATAGTAAACTATAAGAAACAGTACACCAATACAAGAAAACGGCATACAAAACTAGTCTAAAGCTATTCTACGCGTTATAACGATCGCGTGAGCGCGAAAATCGCCTAAAACGGAGCTAAGACACGAAATCTAGGGCTAAAACAAGGTCCAGGGGCCTTTCTGTAAGAAAACAGGAAAACCAGGGGGTTCTGGACAAAAAACCAGGGGTTTAGGTGCAAAAACCAGAAAGATCTTAGGGCTAGCGTGCTAAACAGCCGGGCTCGGCTTCGAACCTCAAATTTGGAAAGCTCAGGGGGGTCCGTGCAAGAAACAGGGCTAAACTGCAATTATTATTGAACTGAAGTGGACCACGGGTTTATTTCGGTAAAGCGCAGGGTCTCTTTAGAAAAGTTACCAGCGCTGACCGATACGCTGCTCCTTTGACTCGCGCGCGGGACTAATTTGGGCCACTGGATCTACATTGGACGGCTCAGGGCACGGGATCGCGAGGGGGCAGCGGCGCTGACCGCCGTGTGACAGTTCGTGTACTTGTAATACTAGATATACTTTGTTAGTGTGACATATGTGTTTGTTAAGTGTAAAGCTTGTGTATGTTTGTGTGAAGCTTTTAAAAATTTAAAAGTACAAGTTAAAAGGGTATTTTTGTAATTACAGAAAAACCTAGGGTTGTTTTTGCAAAATGTATTTGGATTAAGGTAATTTTGAAATAAGTAAAGGGTGGTTTTGCAAGTATGTTTTTCTTACTTTATGTTTTGTAAAAATATATATATTTACTCAAAAGTTGCATTGGAAATGCGCGTGTTGAAATATGTAAAAATTTTGGGTAAAGTGGTAAAAATAAGGGTATTTATGTGATTTTATAAAAGTACAATTCCTTTTATGCAAATGTTTGATTTATAAAAGTAACTTTCAAATTTACTTAGGACTAAAGTGTAAAAGATGCAAATCATCATGACATGTCTATCCAACCATTATGACGAGTCTATCCCGTCATTATGACGTGTCATAAATGCTTGCATTTAGGTCCTGAAATTTTATGAATTACATTTCTAGGATAAAAACAATTCAAATCCAACTTTTGCTCAAAACTTCACACGTAAAAATATAAATTTTGAGTTTTGAACTTGGGCCCTAAAGCAATGTTGTAGAATTTGAAAAACTCTCCAACTTCCGTTTTGGGCATTTCTTCATTTGGGTTTTAAATCAATGGAAATTTTTTTTACAAATAGGTCCCTGCAATTCTCTGATTTTGCGTATACACCCTTGGAGAATCCCACTTGTCCTTCTTCTCTGCTCTCCCTTATCCGGTGCTCTCCCTGTTTCTTTTACCCAGCCGCCATCTCCTTCTCTCCTTGCTTCTTTCCTCTCTCTTCCTTTCTCCTCCTCCATGCGGTACAGGCAGCAGCAGCCTTGAGCGGCACAGGCATGCGGCGCAGCACGCGGGGCCGGCCCAGGCAGGGCGCAGGAGGGCGGGCGCTTGGGGCCGAGCGGGCGACGGCCGGAGCTCGGGGGCGGCAGGCGGGCTGCAGGAACCGGAGGCGAGCCGGCGGCTTGGGCAGGCGGAGGCCGGCGCAGCGCGGGCCGCGGTAGGCGCGGGGGTCCAGCAGCGGCCTAGGCGAGCGCGCGGGCAGGCGGACGCGCGGGGAGCAGAGGCGCGCGCGGCGCGGCCCGGCGTGGGCCTAGGAGCGAGCGGCGGCGGACGCTCGGGGCTGAGCGAGCCCGAGGCGGGGCGCGCAGCGCGGCAGAGGGAGCAGGCGGTGGCTCGGCGTGGTTTTGGGCGGAGCCTGGTGCAGTGCAGAGGCGGGGCACGCGCGGGCTCGGGTGGCGCGCGAACGGACGGCGAGCGGAGTATGCTGGCGGGCTGGCGGCCAGGCGCACGGGCAGCAGACGGAGCTCTGGAGCACGTGAAGGCTGAGCAGGGCAGTGTAGGGCGAGGCAGGTGTGTGCCGCGGGGGCGAGCTGGCGTGCGGGGCTGGGCAGGTGTGTGTGCGAAGGGTCCAGGAGCAGAGCGTCACAGACGGCGCTGGCTCGGCCGGAGCGGCGGAGCGCAAGCGCGAATGCGGAGCGCGTGCGGAAGTCGGCGGTGCAGGTGGAGCCGCGGAGCGGCTGCGATTTGGTGGCGTTGAAGCATGGACTCGTGAGCGCGGGCGCTGCGCAGGTGCGGCGTGAGCATGCGCGCGGTGGCGTACGGGAGCTGGTGGAGCGCGACGTGGCGGCGCGTGCGGGAGCGAGCAGCACGCAGCGCGCTGGAGTGCAAACGCTGGGCGGCCAGAGGACAGGTGGCGCGAGCAACGCTGGAACGCGTGTGCGAGTGCGGGAGTGACGCGGCAAGGCCGGGCAAACACGGGTTCGGCAGCAGGAAACGGAGGAGCAGCTGCACGGCGTGCAGGACGACGATGTGCAGGGAGGTCACGCGCAATGCGAAAGAAGTTGCAATGCGGCGGCTGCAGGCGGACCTGCCCAGGGAGCAGTAGAGTCGCGCATGGAGAACGTCGAGGATCGTTGAGGAGGAAGCCGCAGATGAAGTCAAGCGACACTGCGAACTGCTCGTGGAGAACGGAGGTGGCCTGGCGCGAACGGCAGCGGAAGATGTAATCCTGATGCAGACAGGCCTCGATCCTCGCGAAGGCAGAAGTATGAGTATGGCGTGGCAAATCAGAAAGAGAAGCCACGAAGCGAAGACAGTGGTCAGGCGTGACGAGCTTGGAGGAGATGCGGTGCAGTCAGGTCAAGGAGGATTTCTTCTTGTGCGAGCAGAGATGTTTGGTTGGCCAGGCTTTGGCATTGCATGTGCGTGGGCGGAGGAAGTTCAACCGTGAGCAGGAAAACCCTGAGGTTCGCAGAGGAGTCAACATAGCGGACCAATCCGGCTATTCTTCCACCCACTACAAATTCCCAGCAAGCTTCTTCGTCACCCACGAAATCTCGTCACCGTCGAGCTCATCTTATCGTCAATCCTGTTCATCGCGGAAATTCACTTTCCGCGTGTTCTCCTCCATAACCAAGGCTACCCCAAGGTTTGCCCTGATTCACTGAATCTTCCTAATGCCGGCGATTCTTTTGCCGGAATATCGTCGTTATCTTCCTGTTATCTGTTTTACCGGACTAGGGCCTTGATTGCCATATTTTAGAAAGTTCTAGGGTGTTCTTTGTAAAATTTTCAGAACTTTCTTTATTTCAAATCGATGAACTTCTACATTTTATAGATTTTCGTAAGTTCATAAAAGTACGAAATCAGTTTTGTTTGAAACCCTAGGTCAAAATCTACAAGTTATATGTTGTGATTTTGAATCGAAAGTCTTGGAATTGTGGTCTAGGTTAAATCTTAGGAAATGAGTGCTTTATTATACCTTGTGTTGTATGCATGTGTTGTAGCTGAATATAGATCATCAGATGTATGTCTCAAGTACAGATGTATGATCTCTAGTTAATCTTTTTACATGAGTACTCAGATTCCTGCCATTCAGATGCTGTCCTTGTTTTGATTGTTATTTCCTTAAGGTTCTCTTCGTATAAAGATCCTTGTTAGTCCGTGTGCATCTACTGCTTAGCTAATACGTCTCAACAGCTATACTTCACTGGCAGGTTATCAACCCAGCCACTTAGTATCTGTTTCCTTTAAGTCTACGATGTTCCTGCGTAACCACTGTCAGCCGATGCATTTCTGGTCAGATGCTTCTACCATCGGCTGGTTAGCTAAAACGGTTGTTATCTTTCTAGTATTGGCTACTGCCGGTAACATTCTATTGTTCCGTCCTACATCGGCTATCACATTGCCGATCAATTTGAGGTGCACACACGATCTTAAGGTTCTTACTATCGGCCGATCCAAGCTGATTCTAGTCGTTTTCCATATCGATCAAACAAGGCCGATCAATCCTTAGTTTCCCCATCCTTATCCACACACTTCTATCAGTCGATTTATCCATTGAGAGATCGGCTATATACCTATCGGTCACATATCCTTAACCATACTCCAATCGGTTGTACGTCACTCAATAGTTGTGCTGACGTAATCGAGCCGATGCAACCACACCTAGTTACCTAGAATAACACTTAAGCACATCTCAGTTAAGACAACTGCTTTAGGAATCATCCCTCTGCTGAGGTAATCAATGCTTTCATCGATCGTCTAGAAACCCGATGCACCTTTCCATCGGCTAAACCCTCGTTGTTTTCAATCAGCTCTGTTGTAACCCTCAACAAGTAGCTGTTTCTAATTGGTTGTTCCCCCGAAGCTCTGTTTAAGTTTAGCTTCAAATCTTTTTGATTGTTATGTGATAGTGTGTTATATGAGTGCTGGATTGCAACTGTATTGTGAAGTCAGATAGTTTCATATGCACGTTTTGAATGTAATGTTGCATCGCATGTAGATACGACTACGTTCGGCACGGTACCTGCGAGATCTCCCCGGAGTTTACGGAGGATGTTCTGAAGATCAAGTAAACGTCACCAAGGAACTGACTGAAGCCCCAAACCAAAGTTCGGAAGATATTGACATTTCTGACTTCAGCCCCACCAGTAAAGGCAAGCCCCGGACATAACCCACTATTTTAATTACACTGCAATTTATATCTATTTACGTATTCTATGCATTAAGTTCTTAGAAATTGCTTGAAACCCTAGTTGCATTCTCCTAGGAACCAATGTATTGAATACTAGCACTTGAGTCCGGCTAGCTGCTATGCTAATAGAGCCGGTAGAAGTCGGGTGATTTCCTGTCACTCGCGCGATATAGGAGTTGTAATGCTTACATCTCTGTTATCACTATAAGGATGACGGACGGGAGTTTTATGAGGTATCATGGTTGAGATGATACCCCGTCTGTGTTGTTGAACTTGATAAGGTCGCAGCGTGTGGTGATCGTGGTTAAGCGTTTGAAAGTACTAACCACATGCCGTGAAATATGGTAAGCGGTAAGCCTAGTAGCCAATCGGCCCAAGGAGTGGACATACCTCCCACCACTCGTCTTGCTTCTTCTGGTTACTTATGTTCGACGTGTGGGAATACGTGTTGCAAGGGCAACCAGGAGTACGGGTTTTGTAGTCGTGCTACAGACGTACGTCCTGCACTTTGGAAGTGCGTATGGTCCTGCAGTCGCTTGTGGTGGACCTGTCCACGAGTCGGAATGAGAGGTAAACGGTTGCTTCGGAACAACCCTTTGGTATTCCAAGCGTGTGAGTTAGGTTTACCTTGCAAGGTTAAATTCGATTCAGAATCATCCGCTTCTCACGAAGATTGAGAATGCTTGATCCCTTTGTCACATTGAGTAATAAGAGCAATCTTATGATTATCAAAGATGATGCTTGATCAAAGATTTTACCATGCTTGAGTAGTTACAGGTGCATACCTAGAATGGATAATCAACTAGAATCTGTAAGACCCTAATGTAATTGTCCTAATTTTTAATGAATTTATTATGGCTCAAATGAAATTCCAGGCTTTTCTTTAATTTTTGTGGCATTTAAAGCAATTTATAACGCAAGAAAATAAAATTAATTATAACATCAACTTGCTTGTACATTCATGCTGGAGCATTGCTTTTCTTGTGTGGAGTTTATAGGATTTGAATTCAAACTTATTTGAATTCGAATAATTTTTGTTTGGAATGTTTGAGTATAGAAAAGAAAAGGAAAAGAACAAGGAGAGGAAAACAACCCAAATCCTTGGCCCAGCCCAGCTCCCTTCTCCCCTCCTCTCTCCCGCATGGGCCACCCGAGGCCCAACACCCCTCCCCTCTTCCCTCCCCGCGTGGGCCGCGCCCCAGCACCCTTCACCCGAGGCCCAGCCACCCCACGCACTCCCTCTCCTTCTCTCGCTGCCGCACGGGCCCGCCTGTCAGCGCCCATTTCCCCGCTCGCGCGCCGCTCCCTTCCTCTCTTCTCTCTCTGGCGAGGTGGCCCCGCACGTCAGCTCCTCCCCCTTCTTTCTTTTCCCTCCCCTGTTTCCTCCCCGCCGGCCGGCCGCTCGACCACTGGCCGTGGCCCCACCCCGCCGCGCTCCTGGGCCCTTCCCCCCCCCGAGCCGCACCTTGATCCCGTCCGTGCCTAGGAGCTTCTAGAAGTGCGCCCGCGCACGGATTGAGACGATGCCGCAACAACCCGTGAGATGCGGCAGCTCGGTTGCTCGGTTGATCCGCACGCCAAGGCCGTTCTCCCCCTTTTTCTTAGCCCGGCCGCTCGCTCGCGCTTCCTCTCAGCCGCCGCTATCTCCCTCAGCTCCCCTCTGTGCCCTAGCGCTGCCGTGCTGCCACTTGACCCGGGGACAGCGCCGCCACTGCGCCGCCACGATTCCGCCCCGGCGCCGCCATTTCCCCACCGCAGGCCGTCGTCACAGCTTCCAGGTGTGGTAAGGATTGCGCCGTGCCCCTTCTCCATTCCTCCCTCCCTCCGCGTGAGCATGTTCCCCTGGCCGCAGTTATCCCGAGCCGCCCTTGCCATGGGGAGCTCTGACCCAAACCCTATTTAGCCCTCTCAAGCCCTCAGACGTGTTCGCCATGTCATGCTCTCACTCCCGGACCAGATCTCGTCCAAACCCAAGCCCGGAGCACCTATTTGGGCCGTCTCTGGCGAGCCGCCACCGCGGGAATTGCTCTCCGGCGAGCAGCGCCGCCAGCCCGCGCCCCCTTCTTCTCCTGGCCATTCGATCTGTTATCCACGGGTGAGATTAGATCGTGGCCTCCTTTGATGCGAACCGTAAGATCCTGATCCGAGCGACCACGCCCGCGCGTACCGGTTCGCCCGGGATTTTAAATCTGGGCCGTCCATCTTAGATCCAGCGGGAGGCATTAGATCCGCGCTAAGGGAGGGTCCGGAGCGTCGGATCGAGATCCGACGGCCGATACGCGTAGATACCCCTTTGCGTAATAGATCTAATCCAAGCCGTTAGATGGCGATCCAAGGGCCCAGAACAGGAGATACCGGTTCAGCCCGTCGTTTTTGCTAAAGAGCCCCTGTCCTTTACGGAAATCAACCCGCAGTACTCTTTAGTTCAAAAGTAATTACGGTTAAGTCCTGTTTTATGCTTCTAGACCCCTGAGCTTCCGGGATTTAGTGCCCGCCATCCAGCCTAGGGTTTTTAGCCAGCTAGACCCTGTGTCTAGGGTTTATTTACGTTTAGGTCCTCAGTTTGCGCACAGAACCACCTGGAAGTTCTGTTTTTCTCGCAAATAGGTCCCTGGATCTTGTTTTAAGCGTAGTTTTCGCGTTTTAGCTCCGTTTTAGGTGTTCTTTATATCCACGCGATCGTTGTAACGCGTAGAATAGTTCTAGGCCAGTTTTATGTGCTGTTCTATTGTATTGGTGTACTGTTTCTTATATTTTGCTATTGTTTGCATGTGTGTGCATTTGTGGCCCATGTATTGCTGTTACGATCGTGAATAGACGTCGAGCCACCGGAGCAGTACCAGGAGCAGCCGTCTTCCGAGCAGTTCGAGCAGCAGCCGGGAGATACGAGGAAGGCAAGTATAACATGAACATCCTATCACTTGTTAAATACAATTTCATACTGCATTTTAATACTGTATGCCTATAAGGACTTTCCTAGGCACTTTATATCCTATATATATGTCCTTTGGGTTGCATTTTGGTTAGTTGTGCTAGGTTACGGTGCTACAACATATCTGGGTCCTTTTTAATTAATTTGATTAATGGTCTTATGCAACTTAATTCTGGAGCCGACCCTCTGTGCTGTGTGCTTGAGTGGTTTGTGCGTCCTTAAAAGATGTTTTTTTAGAAACATGGTTTAGGGGGCCAGCACGGTGCTTAGTGCTTGGTTGGCCACTCTCCATAAGGACCGGTTCATAGAGCGACAACCTGGGACAACCGCGCAACCACAAGACTGGAATGGGATGGTCTTGACTTACTAATTAGGTCGTGTTGGTTCGGGAGTAACTTACCTGCGTGGGCAAGAGGGGTGGTAGGCTTCAATGGTCCCTGCTCCTCCGGCTTGGTCTGTGCTGTGTGTCTTGTACCCCCGGAGGTGGGCCCCATCGTTGCTGATCCAGAATCCTTAGCGGTTACACCTTACCAATGTGATCCTTTGTAACGGTCTCGTAGTGTGCTTGCTAGCCATCTCACATAAGGAAGTGTGATGAACAACTAGCGTAGCTCACGACTTGTGGGTAAAGTTGTGCAACCTCTCGAGAGTGTAAAACTGATATATCAGCTGTGCTCACAATCATGAGCGGCCCAGATCCTCCTTTTGATTAGTGGGGTTATCAACCTTTGGTTAGGGAGATTCCCCGGGTGGTTTTGGTTTGGATGGTTCTCAGTAGTTCTTAATTAATATTGATTAATTTATTATGCAATTGGGTTTATGGTAACTCATCCACTGGTAGCAACTAGCTTTAATAAAATTTACCAAGACTAAAAGCTAATGCAGTTGAGTCAGCTAGCCTAGAGCCTCATAGTTTGTGTTGTACTTGTTGAGTACTAGTTTGTACTCACACTTGCCTCTCTACTCTTCTGTTCTATTTTGGATATCTTCGACTGCTGCTCAGTGCCCGGAAACGTGGAGGATTACGTCAGCGGCTTCGACGACTTCTAGGCGTTTGTCTCCCAGTCGACGTCCCTGTGGTGCCCAGTTCTTTATGTATTCATTTTACGCTTCCGCAATCCTTGAACTGATTCTTGATTCAGTTGTAATAAAGATATTCATTTTATAATTTATACGCTTTTATTCGTGACATGTGTTGTGATATCTTGATAATCTGTTGTATATATGCGTGACTTGATCCTGGCGCATATATGATTGCTCGATTTATGTTCTTATAAATCGGGTGTGACAGATTAGTATCAGAGCCGTGTTGACTGTAGGACGAAGCCTAGATAGAATTGGACGAGTTTTAGGGCTTCTTTTCTCTTGTCTTGCTTCCGCAAATCTTCAACCATCATTTTCTGCTTCTATTCCTGGAGTCTTAAGCCCTTGATTTGCTATCACTCCTGTCTTTTCTGAGAAATAGCTTGAGTTTTCCGTAGACGTTGGCTTGATTCGCCTAATCTTATAAGTTAAAAGCTTAGGTTGTCCCGATAAAAAAATGTACGCTAGAACGAGTGTGTTAGTCGAGTGGTGTGATAAACTCGACTAAGTTGTGAACATTGAATGGTTGTTATTGTGCAAATGTATGATTTGGATCTTTGGTTGATTGCATAGTTTAGTAGTTAAATTTGTTCATGCAAATCGACCCTAACCCAACTTGAACTAACTAATAAAATTTGAGTTAGATCGTTGGGGGTAAAACCTGTATTCCTTTTTTTCTGCCATATCCTTCCGAAGTTTCATTTCCGCAGCTGCACAATATCTCCTTCTCATAAATTTCATTTGTTGCAATCAGATGGTGAACACCAGGCGCACCGGTTCCGGTTCTGACCAGCAAGAGCAGAACAACCAGAGTACTGGTCAGCTGCTACCGATGCCGCCACCACTGACCCCGGAGTAGTTCTTCCAGCTCCAGATGTAGATGATGGCTACCCTGAACAATACTGTTCAGGCTCTGCAGCATATCCACGCTCAGCCACCGCCTCCACCGCCGCCTCAGCCCCGTGATCAGCGTGCGGACTTTCTGAGAGGTCATCCTCCGACCTTCTCTCACGCCACGGACCCACTCCAGGCGGACGACTGGCTTCGTTCGGTGGAGCGCCAGTGTAATATTCCTGTAATTAGAATCTGGACACTAGGTATTAGTGTGTTGTATGTATGTTAAGGTTTGTACAAAGGACTAGGGGTGTAATAGCAAATTATGGATTTCATAAGTTCTTATGTGCAATTGTGTGAAAATACTCTTAAATGTCAAATTCATTGACTAGAGCAAAGAAAAGCACAAATATTAAGTTAAAATCTAAAAGAAATAGACTTTGTATGAAAGCAAGGGCTTATGTGTAACTAAAACAAATATAAGGGTTACATATGAAATGGTTGGAATATAAAAGTCAAAATTCAAATTTACTTAAGGGTTGGTGTGTAAAAGTACAAGTAATCATGACAGGATAGAAAATTTGTGAAAATGCCCAAAGTTTGATCAAATTTAGGTGGGCAAAGTCAAATTTAATTTAAATTCAATCTTGTTTCAAAATGTAATCCAAATAGCTGTAAACTTTGAATTTCTGAACCCAAGCCCTAAAGCAATGTTGTAGAGTTTGAATAACTCTACAACTTTCATGTTGAGCACTTTTCCATTTGATATTTGTAGCAGTGGGAAAATTTTAGTTTACAGAGGGGTCCCTGAACTCTTTGGAAATTATGAACAAGTCCCCCTGACACCCCCTGCTTCGTCTTCCTCTGGCACGCGCCGCTTCCCTCTCTGCGCCGCTTCTGCCACCGCCGCTCGCCGCCGATACCACGCCCCGAGCTCCACCTCCTGCTGGCATATCCTCCCACGCGTCATCCTCTCCCGGTCTCGACTACTTTCCTCTCTCTTCCTGGCCTCACGCGCGCGCGCCACGGCAACCCGAGGCCTCCGCCGGCCGCCACCTCCTGGTCACCGTGGACAGGCCACCCCGATGCCTTAACTCCCTCTCTCTCGCGCGCAGCAGCACCACATCAACACTTACGTTCTGTTCTGCTACTCCCAGCGTCTAATTTCCAGTACTCGAGCTGCATTCCACCGCCGCCATCATCTTCCACTCCGGCTGCGCACGGCACGCCCGTGGGCAGCCCACACCGGACCTCCTCCGCCCCAACCAACACCTGCACAAGCTTTCCCGTCATCCACTGGTGCTCCTCGCCCATTCGTGGCACTCCAATTTCCACTGAAACCTCGTCGCCGACGATCACCATCCGCCGCCGCCTCGGCCTCACCGTGGGCAGCACCACTCACGCAGTCCCGAGCCCCCACAACCCCATAAACAGCACCACATCATCACCCTGAAGCTGTACGACCCATCCATTGACCCTCTGGTGCATCACAGTGCCTCCCCGACGCTCACCGGCGTTCTTCCTCGCCGCCGCCGCATCGGTCTCCGTCGAATTCCCTCGATCCAGCATGATTTCATCCAATTGATGGCACGTACACGTTCCCCACGACTCACTGGTTCTCGTGCGCAGGTTACTTGCCGACATTCGCCACCGGAGCTCCGCCGTCGACGGTGACCCCTCCGCCGTCACCTCGGGCTCAAGTCGAACCCCACTGTTCCGGCCATCCCCGTCCACGACACGTAGCGCAACGAGACCACAGTAAGCTCCTGACCCTATTCCTGCACTTGGACCTCGCCGCCGGTGACCGCCGTCGCCGGAACACGGCCGCCCCGCCTTACTCTGTCTCGGTTCCCAGTCCAAGGGCTTCGGGTTAGAAGAAATAGAACTTCAGGGGGTTTTGTGCAAAAGAATAGACTCAGAGGAATAGTGCCGAGGGACCTCCTTATGTAAATTTGGTTGCCAACTTATAAATACTATATCTCTTCAAGGAAAAATCATAAAATAGTAAACTAAATTTTGTTAGAATCTTTAGACCAAGATCTGCAACTTTGCTTTAAAGGTCGACTTCGGTTTTTGAATGTTTAATGATCAAATTTAAATATCAAAGTTAGTTGCTAGTAGGCTTAAGAAATACATAGTAATTCATAGAAAATTGATAAATTAGTAAAACTAGTGCTGATAATTTTCTTTTAACATGTAGAATTGAAGAGAAATAATTAGCCTTGTACTCTAGTAATATTTTCTTATTGTATAGATTTTGTTAGAAATAATGTGTAGTTTACATAATATAATTAATAAACACACTTTCATATGTTCAAAAATCATGAAAAATATATTAATGTTCTGTTTTGAATTATTGCAACATATTATTAAATTTTCAACTAAGAATTAGATGTTAATTAAATTAGATATAATATATTTGGTTTATAAGGTAATAGTAACTTAAAGTTCATATAAATTGTGAGGTCAATATGTAAAGCTTTTTAAATATACATGTTAAAAACCACCCCACTTGTTGCTCCATGCTACTAATTAGTTAATTAGTGTAATCAACCCCATTGTCTAATGGATTTGAATAAAATAACTAATACTCGATAAATGACTGCCCAGTGCAGAATAGTTAACTTATTATCGTAATGTAATTTTTCTTAAGATTGGATTGCAATTTTATTGTGAATCATTATAAAAATATCTATACAATTTCATAACTGGTAAACTTGCATCTCATATAGACTCGACCACGCTCGCTGACGGGGATTATCAGCTGATCCCGAAACAAGAAGAAGGTTTTTCTGAAGACCCCGGGACTCTGGTCGCGGATTTCTCTGAAGCCCCGAACCAAGGTTCGGAAGAAAATAGTTTGACTAACCCCAACCCTACCAACGAAGGCAAGCCCCGGACATAACCTCTACTTTATTACACTGTAACCTATGCTATTATTTATATATCTCTTTATGCATTATGTTCTAGGAGTTGTTTGGAAACTTAGTTGCATTATTCTAGAAACCAATGTATTGAACACTAGAACTTGAGTCCGACTAGCTGCTTTGCTTATAGGACCGGTAGAAGTCGAGTGATTTCCTGTCACTCGCGTGATATAGGAATTGTAATGTTTACATTCCTGCTATCATTATAAGGATGCCGGACGGGAGTTGTGAGGTATCATAGTTGAGATGATACCCCGTCTGTGTTGTGGAATTTGATAAGGTCGCAGTGTGTGGTAGCGGTGGCTAAGCGTTTGAAAGTACTAGCCACATGCCGTGAAATATGGTAAGCGGTAAGCCTAGTAACCGATCGGCCCGAGGAGTGGACATACCTCCCACCACATGTATTTGCTTCTTTATGTTACTTTGTTCGACGTATAGGCATATGTGTTGCTGGGCAACCAGGAGTACGGGTTTTGTAGTCGCGCTGCAGACGTACTTCCTGCACTTTGGATGTGCATATGACCTGCAGTCGCTTGTGGTGGCCCTGATCCACGAGTCGGAATGAAAGGCAAACGGTTGCTTCGGAATTACCCTGTGGTGTTCCAAGCGTGTGAGTTAGGTTTACCTTGCAAGGGTTGAATCTTGATTCAGAATCGTCCGCCTCTCACGATGTATGAGACTGCTTATTCCCTTTACCACATAGAGTAACAAGAGTAATTATGTGATTATTAAAGATGATGTTTGAATAAAGATTCTACCATGTTTAAATAGTTATAGGTGCTTACCTAGAATGGTTAATCAACTAGAACCTGAAAGCTAAAAGTTGAAAATAAGGATCTACTCTTTGTTGCTTTTCAGCTGAAAACCCTACCCAAAGCTAAAAGCCATCATGAGTCTAGTTATGGGCTAAGATATACCCAATTCCGGGTAAGTCTTGCTGAGTATTAGTATACTCAGCCTTGCTTTTGATGATTTAATCCAGGTAATCTCCCTGATGGGCCAGCTTTCATTACACCGTGGCCCTACCCTTTGCCTGATGGATGGTCCGTGGAATGGGATCCGTCCCCAGCCAACACAGATTCCGCCGAGTGATATTATGCCAGGGCTAGCATAATATCTGTAATGACGACGTGTATAATGACTACGCTTTTCAAATTCCGCTGCTTTGACTGAAAACTAAACTTGTCTTGTAATAATCTCTCCTCTGTGGGAGCTAATGATGCTTGGTACATTTTTGTAATGTAACTGCCTGTGGTGTAAGATATTTTGGCATTATATCTCTGGACTCACCTTCGTGTGAGGTACCTTGTTGGATCCTGAGTTCGGTGGTTTATCGGGACGTTACCCGACAGACCAATGGTTTTATACCGTTTGAAGTACGAGGTAGCCCTTCAGTAAGGACTCACGTACTTGAGCCGGTATAATTCAGGTTGGTTCTGCCACAGCTGGTATCAGAGCTAACAAGTGTACTCTGGAGATATAATTAGCTTTAAAAAGTAATTTTTAGTATAAAAATTGATTAATCAAGTATTTGCGAACTACAGTGGTTCGTTAAGGATTATGTATAGTACGTAAGCCCTAGGGTAATGTTATTAAGGGAATTAGAGGTGGCTGTAATATATATATAATTCTGACTTCCAGCATTACTTTTCTGTTGAAACTTAAATTTATGCACAACCCAACCTTACTTTCTGTAACGACATCTTCGATCGTGAGGTAAGAAGGTAAGGATCCTCAGCCAACTGAGGGAGCTTGGCCTTCCTGTCGGTGATGCGAACCGAACGCTGTTTCTCAAGCAGTGGCCTACTTGAGATGCTGCCAATGTACCAATTTCAATTGATTACATTGGGAGTATATGGTTCGGCGCAAGGTATGGCGATCGCTGTTCATACCCCCACATTTTGCGGTATCCCCGTGAATACGTTCCTTCGATAACGTATGTTAACGTTGTCTGTACGGTAGTAATTGTACAGATGCTGTTTCTATAGTGAGCAGTAATGAATGGGGACGCTTTCATGACATGCTGGCATGAAAGGTTCATTGAATATATATATATATGCATTGTGGTCTTCTGCAGGTACACTAACCACGATTACGAAACTAGGACGGATAGGGCCTATCGACTAGTTAATAGTGAGAGACGTATTTAAATTGTGCCACCGAAACTAACCACGTAAGACCAAGATTACTTGGCAGTTAATTTTTGTTTGTGAGATCGGTTAGTACGTGCATGCATAATCCATTAATCAACTAAATTGAATGAATGTTTAATGCTTCCTAATGAAAATGGGCAACATGTTGGTTTTTCTTAGTTTGGGTAAGTAAGAATCTTTAGTTGGGTATCTTAGGCATCCATCTGATTTCCAGCCTTTGCTGTTATCAGAATCAGCTATCTTAATCCAATTTTACCTTGTAAATTTTCTCAACAGGGTAAAAATATCTTACCATTTGCATTGTTGTCGCAGATGGCTGCTCCTGCTAATACCTTTTGGGATCAGGAGGGGCACTTTCACACCAATGGTTTACATTGGGAGGGATTTCCTCATCTTTTGTGGGAATCCTTGAGTATGTTTCATTATACAGAGCCTCCTCTGTATGATGGGGTAGAGTATCGTGAAGAAGGAGTTCCTCGCTGCAGGGTTAAGATGATAATTCCTCAACACCCTTTCCGCTCCTTATGGCCTCCCATAGAAGTGGAAGTGGTTGGATATCGTCTAGTGGATACTCTTGAAACTGCTGCTTTAGAAGCTATCAAACTCTTTTGCAATCAGCATCCAATTGAAGTTGCCGCATATCCTATTGGGTTATTTCCTACCATAGACCCGGGTAATTCGGACTGGGATTTTCGGACAGACCATCATGGTCATCTACTAGGAGATCTGGCTGAAGAAACCGTCCGTATCGTTACCAGGTTTATGGATGTGCAATATCATTACCAAATGCTACTGCGTCATGGGGTGAGTCAGATAACTGGTATGGCTCAAAGCCACTATCAGAATGCTGACCATCAAGTAACCCAAATAGAAGAATTACAAGCCTTGGTAACACAAAAGGATGAAATCATTGCAGCAAGGGATGAGACAATCCTCCATCGTGAAGATCAGATCAATGAGAGTGATCATATTATCACTCAGCGTGACACTATTATTGAGTTCCTACAGGCACAAATTCATGATCTGATACTTGTGGCTGATGATGCCCAGGCTCACATTGAGGAACTGCAGCAGCAACCGATACTTCACGCTATACCCATAGTACCTGAAGAAGAAGAAGAAGACCCAGAGGAGATTGAGGGTATTTCAGAGATTGATTCTGAGCATGGGGATCCTGTTCTTAGTCCCCATCACTCTCTTTCTGGCAGTCAGTCTTCTGTAGGAAATTTCGACGATTTTTAGTAAATCGTCGACTTTCGAGATGTAATCTAAGGGAATGTAATGGTTTAAGTAGTCAAACCTCGTGCCATTTGATGTAACATAGATGGCCTATGTAGTGAACTTTCGACATGCGAAGTGGGAACTATCTGAGTCAGCAATGTTATATAATTTCCGGTTTTATCATCTTGTTCATTATCTTTAATTCTGAAATGAGATGACTGTGCGGAATATATGCATTGTTTATGTCTTCTGAAATTGGGAGTAAGGATATATGGTTAATAATGGACATCTCCTTTATTTCAGATGGTTGGAGCTACACGGGGAACCCCGGAGGGTTTCCGGGCTGATCAGGCCAGCGGTTCTCAACAACCGCCACCACCTCCTCCCAACCTTGCCGAAGTCATGGCTCGGCAAACGGAATTGCTTAATTTGCTGGTTCAAGCACAGCAGAATCAGCAGCATCAATTCCGAGGAGGCCGGGATGATCGTAATCCTCCTGTGGCTAGTTACCAAGATTTCCTCAGTACCCAACCGCCTTTCTTCAGTAAGGCCGAGGAACCATTGGATGCCGATGTCTGGCTCCACATCATTGAATCGAAGTTCGCTCTTCTGACCATACCTTGTGCGGATTCTAGCAAGGCTTCTTTTGCTGCTCAACAACTTCGTGGTGTTGCTAGAATCTGGTGGGACAATTTCTATGCCATGCAACCTGCAGGGCATGTCATCACATGGGATGAATTCCGGGTCGCCTTTCGAGCGCATTATATTCCCGCAGGACTATTGGAGCGAAAACTTAATGAGTTCCTGGCTCTTACCCAAGGTGCCAATACAGTTCTGCAGTACGCACAGAATTTCAATCATCTGTGCCAGTATGCAGGGTATCATGCAGATAATGATACCAAGAAGCAAGACCGTTTTCGCCGAGGCCTTAGCACCAAACTCAAGGAACGCCTGAACCTTGTGAAGGCAAATACTTTCAGTGAGTTGGTTAACATGGCCTTAACTCAGGAAGACTGCATTGTGGCGCATTATGCCGAGAAGAAACAGAAGAACCCTGCTGGACCCTCGAGTGCTCAACCACCGAGGTATCGGGTTGTTTCTAATACGCCGCCCAGAGCACCACAGCGCAATGCTCCAACGGGAAGATTGGTTTTTAGGCCGCCCCAGCAGCAAGGAAGGTTCAGACCTCCTGTGCCCCCGCAACAAGCACAACAAGTTGGCCAACGGCCAAATATTCAGCAAGTGCCACAGAAAGGCAGCAACTATCGCTGCTACAATTGCGGAAGTGCGGATCATTTCATCCGAGATTGCCCGCGGCCTAAGAAACTTAATCAAGGGCAGGGCTCCACCCAGGGAAACCTGAATAAGGGCAAGAAGCCGGTGATGCAAGTCCGACAAGGACGAATTAACTTCACCACTCTTGCAGAACTTCCAGATGGAGCTCCCATCATGTCGGGTACATTTTCTATTTACCATAAACCAGTTGTTACTTTATTTGATTCCGGAGCAACACATAGCTTTATTAGTAGCAACTGTGGAACCCGACTAGGACTGGAATCTTGTTCTATCCAGGGGTCATATATGATCTCTACCCCTGGAGGAAAAATCACCTCCAACCAAATGAGTAGAAATGTGCCACTTCAGTTAGGTAGTAAAGAAATCAAAACTGATTTGGTGCTACTCAGTTTAGAAGGTGTCGATGTCATACTTGGGACAAACTGGATGACCGAACATCGAGTACGGTTAGATATATCTTCCCGAATTATCGAAATTGATTCACCATATCGTGGGGCCGTTACTCTTTATCTGCCTCAGCCAGAGTATCTGCACCCCTGCACTTATGCTATCACAGATATCAAAGTCAAGGACATTCCGATAGTATGTGAATTTCCCGATGTCTTCCCAGACGACTTGCCTGGAATGCCCCCATATAGAGACATCGAGTTCATCATTGAACTTCAACCGGGCACTGCTCCAATTTCCAAGAGGCCATATCGCATGCCTCCAAACGAATTAGCAGAACTGAAAATTCAGCTCCAAGATCTTCTTGACAAGGGATATATACGTCCAAGTGCTTCACCTTGGGGTTGTTCTGCTCTCTTTGTTAAGAAGAAAGACGATAGCCTGAGACTATGTGTCGACTACCGTCCACTCAATGCGGTTACCATCAAAAATAAGTATCCTCTTCCCCACATTGATATCTTGTTCGATCAACTAGCTGGAGCAAAGGTCTTTTCCAAGATTGACTTACGCTCTGGTTATCATCAGATCAAGATCAGGCCTAGTGACATTCCAAAAACGGCCTTCTCAACCAGATATGGACTTTATGAATATCTGGTTATGTCGTTCGGACTTACCAATGCACCGGCATATTTCATGTATCTCATGAATTCTGTATTTATGCCGGAGCTCGATAAATTTGTTGTGGTTTTCATCGATGATATTCTGATCTACTCCAGAACCAAAGAAGACCATGCTAATCATTTACGTGTCGTTCTTCAACGACTACGGGATCATCGCCTTTATGCCAAATTCTCAAAATGTGAATTCTGGCTGGATAGTGTGAAATTTTTGGGACATACTATCTCTAGTCAAGGCATATCGGTTGATCCAACCAAAGTTCAAGAAGTTATGGACTGGAATCCTCCCACTTCAGTCCATCAACTACGAAGTTTCCTTGGATTAGCAGGATATTATCGCCGATTCATTCCAGACTTCTCCAAGATAGCTAAACCCATGACTGAGCTACTTAAGAAAGAAATTAAGTTTCGTTGGGATGATAAGTGTGAGGAAGCATTTCACGCTTTGAGAAAACTTCTGACGACTGCTCCAGTACTAGCTCAGCCAGATAGTACCCAGCCTTTTGATGTCTACTGTGATGCTTCTGGAATTGGCCTTGGCTGTGTCCTTATGCAAAACAACCGGGTTATTGCTTATGCACCCCGAGCACTTCGGACTCATGAGCAAAATTATCCAACACATGATCTTGAATTGGCAGCAGTTATTCATGCTCTCAAGATCTGGAGACATCATCTTATGGGTGCTAAGTGTAACATTTACACAGACCATAAGAGCCTCAAGTATATTTTTACTCAAGCTGATCTAAATATGAGGCAAAGGCGTTGGTTGGAGTTAATCAAAGATTATGATCTTGAGGTACACTATCATCCGGGCAAGGCTAATGTGGTTGCGGATGCACTTAGCCGCAAGTCACATTGTCACTGCTTAACCATATCCACCTTGAATGACACTCTTTGCCATCAAATGAGAAGACTCAATCTTGAGATTATTCCCCAAGGAAGTTTAAACTTGATCTCCGTTGAGTCTACTCTGTGGGATAAAATCGTCATGTCGCAGCTACATGATGAGGGTGTCAAAATTATCAAATCCAAGCTATCCCAGGGAGAAGCTAAATATCGGTGTTTTCACACGGATCATCAAGGAGTCCTATGGTTCAACAATCGAATTGTTGTGCCTAAGGATCATCAACTTCGTAAGCAGATTCTCGACGAAGCACATTTGTCCAAATTCTCTATTCATCCTGGTAGCACCAAGATGTATCAAGATCTTCGGCAACATTTTTGGTGGACCAGAATGAAGAGAAAAATTGCCAAATATGTATCTGAGTGTGATACGTGCCAGAGAGTCAAAGCCAGTCATCTCAAGGCTTCTGGTACACTTCAGCCATTACCCATTCCGTCATGGAAATGGGAAGACATTTGCATGGATTTCATTGTTGGTCTTCCCAACACATCTCAAAAACATGACTCCATATGGGTGATCATTGATAGGCTCACAAAAACAGCTCATTTACTTCCTGTGCATACTACATATTCTGCTAAAAAGTATGCCGAAATCTATCTGGACCAGATCGTTCGATTACATGGGGTTCCAAAAACGATCATCTCTGATCGAGGGTCCCAATTCATCGCACGGTTCTGGGAGCAATTACAATCAGCTCTAGGGACCAAATTGATTCGAAGCTCTGCATATCATCCCCAGACTGATGGGCAGACTGAGCGAGTTAACCAAATTCTTGAAGACATGCTCCGAGCTTGTATTATTCACTATGGTACAAGTTGGGACAAGTGCCTTGCTCTAGCTGAATTTGCCTACAATAACAGTTATCAAGCTAGTCTTCAAATGGCTCCTTTCGAAGCGTTATATGGTCGCAGATGTCGAACTCCTTTGAGTTGGTCAGAGACCGGTGAACGCAAGATCTTCGGACCAGACCTAGTCGTTGAAGCCGAAGATAAGGTTAAAGTTATTCAATCTAACCTTAAAACCGCTCAGTCCAGACAAAAGAGCTATGCAGATAAAAGGAGGAAACCTCTGCAATTCCAGATAGGAGATTTTGTATATCTCCGAGTATCACCTACCAAAGGCGTCCAACGCTTTGGCATAAAGGGGAAGTTAGCACCCCGGTATGTCGGACCCTTTGAAATTCTTAATGTTTGTGGCCCAGTAGCTTACAAACTTCGTCTTCCATCTCAATGGGCGACTATTCACGATGTCTTCCATATCTCTCAACTTAAGAAGTGTGTCAAAGTACCCACAGAAATCGTTGAGACATGTGCCATTGAGATTGAACCCGATCTCTCGTACATCGAGCAACCTCTTCAAGTCCTGGATACCAAGGAAAGACTCACCAGGAGAAGGGCAGTTAAGATGTACAAAGTTTTATGGGATCATCACACCGAAGAAGAAGCGACTTGGGAAACTGAGTCTTATCTTCAACGGAATTTTCCAGACTTTCTTCAAGCCAATCCCCAACTCTAATCATTCGGTTCTGCTTAGCTTCGGAATCTCGGGACGAGATTCTTTTTAAGGGGGGGAGGCTGTAATATTCCTGTAATTAGAATCTGGACACTAGGTATTAGTGTGTTGTATGTATGTTAAGGTTTGTACAAAAGACTAGGGGTGTAATAGCAAATTATGGATTTCATAAGTTCTTATGTGCAATTGTGTGAAAATACTCTTAAATGTCAAATTCATTGACTAGAGCAAAGAAAAGCACAAATATTAAGTTAAAATCTAAAAGAAATAGACTTTGTATGAAAGCAAGGGCTTATGTGTAACTAAAACAAATATAAGGGTTACATATGAAATGGTTGGAATATAAAAGTCAAAATTCAAATTTACTTAAGGGTTGGTGTGTAAAAGTACAAGTAATCATGACAGGATAGAAAATTTGTGAAAATGCCCAAAGTTTGATCAAATTTAGGTGGGCAAAGTCAAATTTAATTTAAATTCAATCTTGTTTCAAAATGTAATCCAAATAGCTGTAAACTTTGAATTTCTGAACCCAAGCCCTAAAGCAATGTTGTAGAGTTTGAATAACTCTACAACTTTCATGTTGAGCACTTTTCCATTTGATATTTGTAGCAGTGGGAAAATTTTAGTTTACAGAGGGGTCCCTGAACTCTTTGGAAATTACGAACAAGTCCCCCTGACACCCCCTGCTTCATCTTCCTCTGGCACGCGCCGCTTCCCTCTCTGCGCCGCTTCTGCCACCGCCGCTCGCCGCCGATACCACGCCCCGAGCTCCACCTCCTGCTGGCATATCCTCCCACGCGTCATCCTCTCCCGGTCTCGACTACTTTCCTCTCTCTTCCTGGCCTCACGCGCGCGCGCCACGGCAACCCGAGGCCTCCGCCGGCCGCCACCTCCTGGTCACCGTGGACAGGCCACCCCGGTGCCTTAACTCCCTCTCTCTCGCGCGCAGCAGCACCACATCAACACTTACGTTCTGTTCTGCTACTCCCAGCGTCTAATTTCCAGTACTCGAGCTGCATTCCACCGCCGCCGTCATCTTCCACTCCGGCTACGCACGGCACGCCCGTGGGCAGCCCACACCGGACCTCCTCCGCCCCAACCAACACCTGCACAAGCTTTCCCGTCATCCACTGGTGCTCCTCGCCCATTCGTGGCACTCCAATTTCCACTGAAACCTCGTCGCCGACGATCACCATCCGCCGCCGCCTCGGCCTCACCGTGGGCAGCACCACTCACGCAGTCCCGAGCCCCCACAACCCCATAAACAGCACCACATCATCACCCTGAAGCTGTACGACCCATCCATTGACCCTCTGGTGCATCACAGTGCCTCCCCGACGCTCGCCGGCGTTCTTCCTCGCCGCCGCCGCATCGGTCTCCGTCGAATTCCCTCGATCCAGCATGATTTCATCCAATTGATGGCACGTACACGTTCCCCACGACTCACTGGTTCTCGTGCGCAGGTTACTTGCCGAAATTCACCACCGGAGCTCCGCCGTCGACGGTGACCCCTCCGCCGTCCCCTCGGGCTCAAGTCGAACCCCACTGTTCCGGCCATCCCCGTCCACGACACGTAGCGCAACGAGACCACAGTAAGCTCCTGACCCTATTCCTGCACTTGGACCTCGCCGCCGGTGACCGCCATCGCCGGAACACGGCCGCCCCGCCTTACTCTGTCTCGGTTCCCAGTCCAAGGGCTTCGGGTTAGAAGAAATAGAACTTCAGGGGGTTTTGTGAAAAAGAATAGACTTAGAGGAATAGTGCCGAGGGACCTCCTTATGTAAATTTGGTTGCCAACTTAGAAATACTATATCTCTTCAAGGAAAAATCATAAAATAGTAAACTAAATTTTGTTAGAATCTTTAGACCAAGATCTGCAACTTTGCTTTAAAGGTCGACTTCGGTTTTTGAATGTTTAATGATCAAATTTAAATATCAAAGTTAGTTGCTTGTAGGCTTAAGAAATACATAGTAATTCATAGAAAATTGATAAATTAGTAAAACTAGTGCTGATAATTTTCTTTTAACATATAGAATTGAAGAGAAATAATTAGCCTTGTACTCTAGTAATATTTTCTTATTGTATAGATTTTGTTAGAAATAATGTGTAGTTTACATAATATAATTAATAAACACACTTTCATATGTTCAAAAATCATGAAAAATATATTAATGTTCTGTTTTGAATTATTGCAACATATTATTAAATTTTCAACTAAGAATTAGATGTTAATTAAATTAGATATAATATATTTGGTTTATAAGGTAATAGTAACTTAAAGTTCATATAAATTGTGAGGTCAATATGTAAAGCTTTTTAAATATACATGTTAAAAACCACCCCACTTGTTGCTCCATGCTACTAATTAGTTAATTAGTGTAATCAACCCCGTTGTCTAATGGATTTGAATAAAATAACTAATACTCGATAAATGACTGCCCAGTGCAGAATAGTTAACTTATTATCGTAATGTAATTTTTCTTAAGATTGGATTGCAATTTTATTGTGAATCATTATAAAAATATCTATACAATTTCATAACTGGTAAACTTGCATCTCATATAGACTCGACCACGCTCGCTGACGGGGATTATCAGCTGATCCCGGAACAAGAAGAAGGTTTTTCTGAAGACCCCGGGACTCTGGTCGCGGATTTCTCTGAAGCCCCGAACCAAGGTTCGGAAGAAAATAGTTTGACTAACCCCAACCCTACCAACGAAGGCAAGCCCCGGACATAACCTCTACTTTATTACACTGTAACCTATGCTATTATTTATATATCTCTTTATGCATTATGTTCTAGGAGTTGTTTGGAAACTTAGTTGCATTATTCTAGAAACCAATGTATTGAACACTAGAACTTGAGTCCGACTAGCTGCTTTGCTTATAGGACCGGTAGAAGTCGAGTGATTTCCTGTCACTCGCGCGATATAGGAATTGTAATGTTTACATTCCTGCTATCATTATAAGGATGCCGGACGGGAGTTGTGAGGTATCATAGTTGAGATGATACCCCGTCTGTGTTGTGGAATTTGATAAGGTCGCAGTGTGTGGTAGCGGTGGCTAAGCGTTTGAAAGTACTAGCCACATGCCGTGAAATATGGTAAGCGGTAAGCCTAGTAACCGATCGGCCCGAGGAGTGGACATACCTCCCACCACATGTATTTGCTTCTTTATGTTACTTTGTTCGACGTGTAGTCATATGTGTTGCTGGGCAACCAGGAGTACGGGTTTTGTAGTCGCGCTGCAGACGTACTTCCTGCACTTTGGATGTGCATATGACCTGCAGTCGCTTGTGGTGGCCCTGATCCACGAGTCGGAATGAAAGGCAAACGGTTGCTTCGGAATTACCCTGTGGTGTTCCAAGCGTGTGAGTTAGGTTTACCTTGCAAGGGTTGAATCTCGATTCAGAATCGTCCGCCTCTCACGATGTATGAGACTGCTTATTCCCTTTACCACATAGAGTAACAAGAGTAATTATGTGATTATTAAAGATGATGTTTGAATAAAGATTCTACCATGTTTGAATAGTTATAGGTGCTTACCTAGAATGGTTAATCAACTAGAACCTGAAAGCTAAAAGTTGAAAATAAGGATCTACTCTTTGTTGCTTTTCAGCTGAAAACCCTACCCAAAGCTAAAAGCCATCATGAGTCTAGTTATGGGCTAAGATATACCCAATTCCGGGTAAGTCTTGCTGAGTATTAGTATACTCAGCCTTGCTTTTGATGATTTAATCCAGGTAATCTCCCTGATGGGCCAGCTTTCATTACACCGTGGCCCTACCCTTTGCCTGATGGATGGTCCGTGGAATGGGATCCGTCCCCAGCCAACACAGATTCCGCCGAGTGATATTATGCCAGGGCTAGCATAATATCTGTAATGACGACGTGTATAATGACTACGCTTTTCAAATTCCGCTGCTTTGACTGAAAACTAAAACCTGTCTTGTAATAATCTCTCCTCTGTGGGAGCTAATGATGCTTGGTACATTTTTGTAATGTAACTGCCTGTGGTGTAAGATATTTTGGCATTATATCTCTGGACTCACCTTCGTGTGAGGTACCTTGTTGGATCCTGAGTTCGGTGGTTTATCGGGACGTTACCCGACAGACCAATGGTTTTATACCGTTTGAAGTATGAGGTAGCCCTTCAGTAAGGACTCACGTACTTGAGCCGGTATAATTCAGGTTGGTTCTGCCACAGCCAGCTGGTTGTTGCGCAGTGCGACGGCCGGGAGAGGGTTCTGTACGCAGCAGGGCAGCTGCGAGGCTCCGCTCTCGACTGGTGGGAGTCCTACCCGGCTCAGGACCGCGACTCTCTCACCTGGGTCCAGTTCCGTCAGCGCTTCAGGAACCATCATATCCCTGAGGGCATCATGAAGATGAAGCAGAAGGAGTTCCGTGCTCTTAAGCAGGTAAATTTGAATGGAATCCCCTGCAGTTTCTTTTGGGCTTCGATCTATCCTTGATCTCTTTTGTGAGCCTGACCTATTGAGCGATTTCTATCCTTGTTATCTGTGTTCGTTATTTCAGGGATCTATGACGGTGACGGAGTACCGTGACCGTTTTCTTCAGCTGGCCCGCTATGCCCCTGCTGACGTCGCTCGTGATAGTGACAAGCAGGAGTACTTCAAGGAGGGACTGGATGATCACATCCAGTATGCGCTGCTGAACCACCGCTTCGACAACTTCAACCAGCTGGTTGATGCTGCCCTCAACACCGAGCGTAAGCGCCGGGAGATTGAGGATAAGAAGAGGAAGATGGCTCCATCCTCTTTGGGCAGCAACACTCGTCCCCGATATCAGCATCCACCGCAGCAGCAGCCGCAAAGGCCGCCCCAGCAGTACCAGCAGCGGCAGCAGTTTCCGCCTCATCCTCAGCAGCAGGCGGGACCGGGTCAGAGGCTTCCAGCGCCTCCGGCTCCACCAGCTCAGAGGCAGGGAGTGCCCACTCCTCCTGCTGGGCAGCAGGCCGCTGCATTTCCGCGAGTGTGCTTCCACTGTGGCGAGCCGGGGCACTACGCCAGCGTCTGCCCTTGGAAGGCACAGTCAGGACAGCAGGGGCGTGCAGCACCGCCCAAGGCCCCAGCTCAGGGCAGGGTGAACCACGTGACGGCCGAGTCAGCGGCCGATGCTCCTAACGTGGTTATTGGTACGTTCATGGTCAACACCCATCCTGCTACAGTGCTTTTTAATATTGGTGCTACGCATTCTTTCATCACCCAGTCTTTTGTTGAGCATCATGGCATTCCTACTAGCACATTAAAGAGGTGCATGTTAGTATCTTCACCGGGAGGGCAGTTGAAGTCTCATGTCTTCTGTCCCAGAGTCAGTGTGGCCATAAGGGGGGTAGATTTCAGTGCAAATCTGATGGTGCTAGACACCAAGGGTATTGATGTGATCCTCGGGATGGAGACTCTTGCCAAGTGGGGAGTCCGGATAGATTGTGCTCAGAGGACGGTTCTTCTGTCAGCACCGGATGGTCAGGAGGTCACTGTTGGTGCTACAGAGCCTTCCGGATTTCTTCATCAGATGGAGGCTAGACCCACGGATGGTATTCGCGTGGTGTCTGAATTCCCAGATGTCTTTTCGGATGATTTGCCAGATATGCCGCCTGATCGCGACATTGAGTTTTCTATTGATCTCTTACCTGGCACAGCTCCTATTGCTAAGCGGCCCTATCGTATGGCTCCCGTTGAGCATGAGGAAGTTAAGAAGACCATTGACGAGTTGCTAGCCAAGGGTTATATCCATCGCAGTTTCTCTCCTTGGGCTTTTCCTGTATTGCTCGTAGAGAAGAAGGATGGCGCGAAGAGGATGTGCGTCGATTATCAGGATCTGAATGCAGTCACCATCAAGAACAAGCATCCATTGCCTCGTATTGAGGATCTTTTTGATCAGCTCCAGGGTGCTTGTGTATTCTCGAAGATTGATCTGCGTTCGGGTTATCATCAGCTGAAGATCCGTTCTGAGGATATTCCGAAGACGGCATTCACTTGCAAGTATGGGCTATACGAGTATACGGTCATGTCCTTCGGCTTGACCAATGCTCCGGCCTACTTCATGCATCTGATGAACAAGGTTTTCATGGATTATCTGGACACCTTTGTAGTGATATTCATTGATGATATCCTGATATATTCCAAGTCAGAAGCAGAGCATGAGAAGCATCTGAGGCTTGTGTTGCAGAGACTCAGAGAGCACAAGCTGTATGCCAAGCTCAGCAAGTGCGAGTTCTGGATTGACGAGGTTCCATTCCTCGGTCATGTTATCTCCAAGGGAGGTGTTGCTGTGGACCCCGGGAAGGTGAACGATGTGCTTGACTGGGTTGTACCGCAGACGGTGAAGGAAGTCCGCTCTTTTCTGGGCTTAGCTGGATATTATCGGAGGTTCATTGAGAACTTCTCCAAGATTGCGAAGCCTTTGACTTCCTTGCTAGAGAAGGGTGTGGATTTCTGTTGGACTGATGAGCGTCAGAAAGCCTTCGAGGAGCTGAAGAAGAGGCTGACTACGGCGCCAGTCCTTACTCTACCAGACCAGAGCAAGAGGTTCACAGTGTATTGTGATGCTTTGAGGGATGGTCTTGGTTGCGTCCTGATGCAGGAAGGCAGAGTGATAGCTTATGCCTCGCGGCAGTTGCGTCGGCACGAGCTGAATTATCCCACTCATGATCTGGAGTTAGCCGCAGTTGTGCATGCTCTGAAGATATGGAGGCATTACTTGTTTGGGCAGAGGTGTGATATTTACACCGATCACAAGAGACTCAAGTATATTTTCACCCAGAGTGAGCTGAACATACGGCAGAGAAGATGGCTAGAGTTGGTCAAGGATTATGACCTGGAGATTCACTATCATCCGGGCAAGGCTAATGTGGTAGCAGATGCTCTGAGCAGGAAGAGCTATGTTAACGTGGCCGTAGCTTTTCAGATGCCTCCGGAGTTATGTGAGGAGTTTGAGCAGTTGAGCCTGGGTTTCCTGCATCACACCTCGGGTGCAGCATTCGAGGCAGAACCCACTCTAGAGGCGGAGATCAGGCAGCATCAGAAGGAAGATCAGAAGCTGCAGGAGATTCGTGAGTTGCTCAAGATTGGCAAAGCACCTCATTTCAGGGAGGATGATCAGGGTACCTTGTGGTACAAGGGTCGTATATGTGTGCCGGATGTGAATGATCTCAGGAAGTTGATCCTGAGTGAGGCTCATGATACAGCATATTCTATTCATCCGGGCAGCACGAAGATGTATTACGACCTGAAGGAACGATTCTGGTGGTATGGAATGAAGCATTCCGTTGCGGAGTACGTGGCTATCTGCGACACTTGTCAGCGTGTCAAGGCAGAGCATCAGAGACCGGCAGGTCTATTGCAGCCGTTGAAGATTCCAGAGTGGAAATGGGAGGAAATCACTATGGACTTCATTGTTGGCTTGCCTCGTACTCAGAAAGGGTACAACTCCATATGGGTAGTAGTGGATCGGTTGACGAAGGTTGCCCACTTCATTCCGGTGAACACTACTTACTCCGGCGCGAGACTCACAGAGTTGTACATCTCCAGGATCGTTTGTCTGCATGGTGTTCCAAAGAAGATCATATCTGACCGAGGATCTCAGTTCACTTCACGGTTCTGGGAGCAGTTGCATGATTCGTTGGATACGAAGCTGCGCTTCAGTACCGCTTATCATCCTCAGACAGATGGGCAGACGGAAAGGACCAACCAAGTGTTGGAGGATATGCTTCGAGCCTGTGCTATTCAGTATGGTACCAGCTGGGATAAATGTCTGCCGTATGCAGAGTTTTCGTATAACAACAGCTATCAGGCCAGTCTGAAGAAGTCACCTTTCGAGGCCTTGTACGGTCGAAAGTGCAAGACTCCGCTGTGTTGGGATCAGATTGGCGAGAGGCAGGTGTTTGGTCCGGATATCGTTGAGGAGGCCGAACAGCTGGTGCAGCAGGTGCGAGAGAATCTGAGGGTCACCCAGACTCGTCAGAAGAGCTATGCGGATGTGCGACGTCGAGATCTGACCTTTGCAGTGGGTGACTATGTGTACCTGAAGGTCTCGCCGATGAGAGGAATCTGCAGGTTTAATGTGAGAGGGAAGCTAGCACCTCGATACATTGGTCCGTTCAAGGTGTTGGAACGGAAAGGTGAGGTGGCATATCGTTTGGAGTTGCCTCTCAGTCTCTCAGGAGTGCACGATGTGTTCCACGTGTCTCAGCTGAAGAAGTGCTTGAGGGTGCCAGAGGAGCAAGCACCGATAGAAGGGTTGGATGTGCAGGAGGATCTGACCTACATCGAGCATCCGGTAAAGATTCTCGAGACATCCGAGAGAGTTACCCGAAACAAGAAGATCAAGATGTGCCGTGTTCAGTGGAGTCACCACACGGAGGACGAGGCTACCTGGGAGCGAGAAGATGAGCTAAGGAAGACATACCCTGATCTCTTTGCTAGCTAGCCTATTCGAATCTCGGGACGAGATTCCTGTAAGGGGGGTAGGTTTGTAACACCCTAATGTAATTGTCCTAATTTTTAATGAATTTATTATGGCTCAAATGAAATTCCAGGCTTTTCTTTAATTTTTGTGGCATTTAAAGCAATTTATAACGCAAGAAAATAAAATTAATTATAACATCAACTTGCTTGTGCATTCATGCTGGAGCATTGCTTTTCTTGTGTGGAGTTTATAGGATTTGAATTCAAACTTATTTGAATTCAAATAATTTTTGTTTGGAATGTTTGAGTATAGAAAAGAAAAGGAAAAGAAGAAGGAGAGGAAAACAACCCAAATCCTTGGCCCAGCCCAGCTCCCTTCTCCCCTCCTCTCTCCCGCATGGGCCACCCGAGGCCCAGCACCCCTCCCCTCTTCCCTCCCCGCGTGGGCCGCGCCCCAGCACCCTTCACCCGAGGCCCAGCCACCCCACGCACTCCCTCTCCTTCTCTCGCTGCCGCACGGGCCCGCCTGTCGGCGCCCATTTCCCCGCTCGCGCGCCGCTCCCTTCCTCTCTTCTCTCTCTGGCGAGGTGGCCCCGCACGTCAGCCCCTCCCCCTTCTTTCTTTTCCCTCCCCTGTTTCCTCCCCGCCGGCTGGCCGCTCGGCCACTGGCCGTGGCCCCACCCCGCCGCGCTCCTGGGCCCTTCCCCCCCCCCCCCCGAGCCGCACCTTGATCCCGTCCGTGCCTAGGAGCTTCTAGAAGTGCGCCCGCGCACGGATTGAGACGATGCCGCAACAACCCGTGAGATGCGGCAGCTCGGTTGCTCGGTTGATCCGCACGCCAAGGCCGTTCTCCCCCTTTTTCTTAGCCCGGCCGCTCGCTCGCGCTTCCTCTCAGCCGCCGCTATCTCCCTCAGCTCCCCTCTGTGCCCTAGCGCTGCCGTGCTGCCACTTGACCCGGGGACAGCGCCGCCACGATTCCGCCCCGGCGCCGCCATTTCCCCACCGCAGGCCATCGTCACAGCTTCCAGGTGTGGTAAGGATTGCGCCGTGCCCTTTCTCCATTCTTCCCTCCCTCCGCATGAGCACGTTCCCCTGGCCGCAGTTATCCCGAGCCGCCCTTGCCGTGGGGAGCTCTGACCCAAACCCTATTTAGCCCTCTCAAGCCCTCAGACGTGTTCGCCATGTCATGCTCTCGCTCCCGGACCAGATCTCGTCCAAACCTGAGCCCGGAGCACCGATTTGGGCCGTCTCCGGCGAGCTGCCACCGCGGGAATTGCTCTCCGGCGAGCAGCGCCGCCAGCCCGCGCCCCCTTCTTCTCCTGGCCGTTCGATCTGTTATCCACGGGTGAGATTAGATCGTGGCCTCCTTTGATGCGAACCGTAAGATCCTGATCCGAGCGACCACGTCCGCGCGTACCGGTTCGCCCGGGATTTTAAATCTGGGCCGTCCATCTCAGATCCAGCGGGAGGCATTAGATCCACGCTAAGGGAGGGTCCGAAGCGTCGGATCGAGATCCGACGGCCGATACGCGTAGATACCCCTTCGCGTAATAGATCTAATCCGAGCCGTTAGATGGCGATCCAAGGGCCCAGAACAGGAGATACCGGTTCAGCCTGTCGTTTTTGCTAAAGAGCCCCTGTCCTTTACGGAAATCAACCCGCAGTACTCTTTAGTTCAAAAGTAATTACGGTTAAGTCCTGTTTTATGCTTCTAGACCCCTGAGCTTCCGGGATTTAGTGCCCGCCATCCAGCCTAGGGTTTTTAGCCAGCTAGACCCTGTGTCTAGGGTTTATTTACGTTTAGGTCCTCAGTTTGCGCACAGAACCCCCTGGAAGTTCTGTTTTTCTCGCAAATAGGTCCCTGGATCTTGTTTTAAGCGTAGTTTTCGCGTTTTAGCTCCGTTTTAGGTGTTCTTTATATCCACGCGATCGTTGTAACACGTAGAATAGTTCTAGGCCAGTTTTATGTGCTGTTCTATTGTATTGGTGTACTGTTTCTTATATTTTGCTATTGTTTGCATGTGTGTGCATGTGTGGCCCATGTATTGCTGTTACGATCGTGAATAGACGTCGAGCCACCGGAGCAGTACCAGGAGCAGCCGTCTTCCGAGCAGTTCGAGCAGCAGCCGAGAGAGTACGAGGAAGGCAAGTATAACATGAACATCCTATCACTTGTTAAATACAATTTCATACTGCATTTTAATACTGTATGCCTATAAGGACTTTCCTAGCCACTTTATATCCTATATATATGTCCTTTGGGTTGCATTTTGGTTAGTTGTGCTAGGTTGCGACGCTACAACATATCTGGGTTCTTTTTAATTAATTTGATTAATGGTCTTATGCAACTTAATTCTGGAGCCGACCCTCTGTGCTGTGTGCTTGAGTGGTTTGTGCGTCCTTAAAAGATGTTTTTGTTAGAAACATGGTTTAGGGGGCCAGCACGGTGCTTAGTGCTTGGTTGGCCACTCTCCATAAGGACCGGTTCATAGAGCGACAACCTGGGACAACCGCGCAACCACAAGACTGGAATCGGACGGTCTTGACTTACTAATTAGGTCGTGTTGGTTCGGGAGTAACTTACCTGCGTGGGCAAGAGGGGTGGTAGGCTTCAATGGTCCCTGCTCCTCCGGCTTGGTCTGTGCTATGTGTCTTGTACCCCCGGAGGTGGGCCCCATCGTCGCTGATCCAGAATCCTTAGCGGTTACACCTTACCAATGTGATCCTTTGTAACGGTCTCGTAGTGTGCTTGCTAGCCATCTCACCTAAGGAAGTGTGATGAACAACTAGCGTAGCTCACGACTTATGGGTAAAGTTGTGCAACCTCTCGAGAGTGTAAAACTGATATATCAGCTGTGCTCACAGTCATGAGCGGCCCAGATCCTCCTTTTGATTAGTGGGGTTATCAACCTTTGGTTAGGGAGATTCCCCGGGTGGTTTTGGTTTGGATGGTTCTCAGTAGTTCTTAATTAATATTAATTAATTTATTATGCAATTGGGTTTATGGTAACTCATCCACTGGTAGCAACTAGCTTTAATAAAATTTACCAAGACTAAAAGCTAATGCAGTTGAGTCAGCTAGCCTAGAGCCTCATAGTTTGTGTTGTACTTGTTGAGTACTAGTTTGTACTCACACTTGCCTCTCTACTCTTCTGTTCTATTTTGGATATCTTCGACTGCTGCTCAGTGCCCGGCAACGTGGAGGATTACGTTAGCGGCTTCGACAACTTCTAGGCGTTTGTCTCCCAGTCGACGTCCCTGTGGTGCCCAGTTCTTTATGTATTCATTTTACGCTTCCGCAATCCTTGAACTGATTCTTGATTCAGTTGTAATAAAGATATTTATTTTATAATTTATACGCTTTTATTCGTGACATGTGTTGTGATATCTTGATAATCTGTTGTATATATGCGTGACTTGATCCTGGCGCATATATGATTGCTCGATTTATGTTCTTATAAATCGGGTGTGACAGAATCTGAAAGCTAAAAGTTGAAATTAAGGATCCACTCTTAGTTGCTTTTCAGCTGAAACTAAATCCAGAACCATTATAAACCTTCATAAGTCTAGTTATGGGCTAAAGTATACCCAATCCCGGGTAAGCCTTGCTGAGTATTAGTATACTCAGCCTTGCTAGTTTTATATTTTTCAGGTAAAGCCTTTGAAGACCCTACTCTTTCCCTGTCATGGCCCTGTGCTCTTCCAGAAGGTTGGTCCGTGGAATGGAATCCGTCCCCGACCAACATTGGTGATACCGAGTGATGTCGTGCCTGGGCTTAGTATGACATACGTCTTGTCAACGTGCTGTAGATCATCGCGTATGTTTTCCGCTGCGAAAAATCATAGCTTAAACAGTTTGTATTGTTTTCTCTAAGTTTGAAACTTTGTACTACTTTTATAAACTCTTGTAATGTAATTCCCTATTATGTAAATTGTGATGGTAATTGTATCTCTGGACTCACCTTCGTGTGAGGTAACCTTATTTGATCCTGTGTATCAGTGGTTTATTGGGACGTTACCCGACAGGCCAAGGGCTTATACCGTTTGAAGCACGTTGGAGCCCTCGGAAGTGGACTCGCGTACTTGAGCCGGTATAATTCAGGTTGGTTCTGCCACAGCTGGTATCAGAGCTATAAGGTTACCCTGGAGATACCTTTTACCTTAAAAATACTTTCAGTATAAAAGTTTGACCAACAAAATGTTTAGCAAAACTACGTTGGATCCGTTAAGGATTGAATTTAGTACGTAAAGCCCTAGGGTAATGCTTATAAGGGAAATAGAGGTGGCTATAGTATATATATATATAACCCTAACTACCAGCATTACTTTTCTGTTAAAACTTAAATTCATGCACAACTCAACCTTATATTCTGTAACGACATCTTCGATGGTGAGGTAAGGAGGTAAGGATCCTCAGCCAATTGAGGGAGCTTGGCCTTCCCGTCGGTGATGCGAACCGAACACTGTTTCTCAAGCAGTGGCCTACTTGAGATGCTGCCAATATACCAACTTCGGTTGACTATATTGGGAGTATATAGTTAGGTATGGGGTATGAACAGCAACACCCCCGCATTTTGCGGTACCCCCGTGAATACATTATCTCGATAACGTATGTTAACGTCGTCTGTACGGCGGTAATTGTACAGATGCTGTTTTTATAGTGAACAGTAATGATTGGGGACGCTTTCATGACATGCTGGCATGAAAGGTTCAATATATACATACTGTGTTTTCTGTAGGAATGCTAACCACGATTCGATAGGTTTTGAATGATTAGGATTATCGACTAGTTATTATAGGGAGAGACGTATTTATATTGTGCCACCGAAACTAACCACGTAAGACCAAGACTACTTGGCAGTTATTTTTGTTTGTGAGGACGTGTAGAACGTGCATGCATCATGACATCCTGGATTGACCTGATTGCCTTGGTTGTTACGTTGATGTACTGAAATATGTTGCTTGTATTTGAATGCCTGCCTAGACTTGGTGATTTAGGAGTCAATATAATCTGCTAGACTATCTTAGAGTTGGGAAAGTCTTGTGAGAATCAAGCGGATTAGGTCGTGTTTGGACCTTATCACCGATCTTAGCTTGATAGCCAAATCCAACCCTTGATCTTGCTTTGAATCTGTTTCGGCAGAAACATTGAGCTTCTTCTTTGATGGTTAAACCTTGATAATCATCAACAAACCCTTCCATCCATCATTCAGTGATTCATCTATCCTCTCTTGATGTTGTACCTTATATTGTTGGCTATTCTGGTTACAACATCTGAGAGCTGCACCTCCAATTTTTGCTCAGATGATTTTGGATAAAATAAAAAAAAGATGTATGACAATAATTACTTTTTGGATACAATTCTACTGGCAGAAGTCATGCATCATAATACATATCATCTTTGGTCAGTGCATGGTGTTGCATCATCATCGAAAACCCGTAGACTAACTAACGGGTATGCCTCCGGTGCAACTTCGGGTATCTTGGGTTTCCTAAGTCTATCTTGTTGCTGTTGGCACTACAAGGTTGCTACTCCTCTTTTGTGGTGGTGTTTAATCACATGACCATGATGCCGTGTCGGAACCTAAGGCCTCATGTGTGCTGCAGCCATATGATTGAGCCATTAGGGGCGCACTGGTGACTAGGTATATGTGACGTAACCCCACTGCAATCTCTTTTTATGCAACCTTACTAGTGTCCTAACTTTTGATCCTTGCTCAAGGATATAGACCTACCCAGGTGTTCGTTATGAGAGAACGGTTGTAGCGTGCGAATCATGTGCATCATCAACTCATGAGAGTATGCATCATACATATGCATTTCGTATATGCATACATTGCGAGCATCATCATTTTTGCATCATGGTGTGAACATTGCATCATGGTAATGCATTATGTCTTATGCACCATTCCGGTCATGCATGGAATCCTCCATCCTCATGTTGCACCATCAATGCAATCATACATTTCAACAGTGCATCACGTTCATGGTTACATATCGAGCATTGCACTCTGAATTGGAGCATTTTGTCATTATCCCTTGATTACATCGGCATAAATAGGCATGTTTTACAATCAACATCATCTAAATCATTCAGATAATAACCTCTGAGCAGGAATGTTTCAAACCTCACTTATAAATCTCCCATACTATTCCCACTTGCTATCCATAAGTCTTGTGATGAATGTCGCCGACATTTATCATCCTCATGATTGTGATCTCAGCTCTATGAGAACTTGATCGCTTTTCTCTCTCTTCTCTCGTCAAAATCATCCATATACAATCTATCCATGCTCTCGTCATGCTTATCTCGTCATACTCTAACGGTTTTTACCATCAACCTCAATCTTATCTGGTATGATTGTTTCCTATTACTTTTGATGGATGATTTGCTTTTCTTCCCTTAAAGAGTCTTTCGTCCGAATCTCGGGACGAGATTCTTTTTAAGGGGGAAGGCTGTGACAGTTTGTGTACTTGTAATACTAGATATACTTTGTTAGTGTGACATATGTGTTTGTTAAGTGTAAAGCTTGTGTATGTTTGTGTGAAGCTTTTGAAAATTTAAAAGTACAAGTTAAAAGGGTATTTTTGTAATTACAGAAAAACCTAGGGTTGTTTTTGCAAAATGTATTTGGATTAAGGTAATTTTGAAATAAGTAAAGGGTGGTTTTGCAAGTATGTTTTTCTTACTTTATGTTTTATAAAAATATATATATTTACTCAAAAGTTGCATTGGAAATGCGCGTGTTGAAATATGTAAAAATTTTGGGTAAAGTGGTAAAAATAAGGGTATTTATGTGATTTTATAAAAGTACAATTCCTTTTATGCAAATGTTCGATTTACAAAAGTAACTTTCAAATTTACTTAGGACTAAAGTGTAAAAGATGCAAATCATCATGACATGTCTATCCAACCATTATGACGAGTCTATCCCGTCATTATGACGTGTCATAAATGCTTGCATTTAGGTCCTGAAATTTTATGAATTACATTTCTAGGACAAAAACAATTCAAATCCAACTTTTGCTCAAAACTTCACGCGTAAAAATATAAATTTTGAGTTTTGAACTTGGGCCGTAAAGCAATGTTGTAGAGTTTGAAAAACTCTCCAACTTCCGTTTTGGGCATTTCTTCATTTGGGTTTTAAATCAATGGGAAATTTTTTTTACAAATAGGTCCCTGCAATTCTCTGATTTTGTGTATACGCCCTTGGAGAATCCCACTTGTCCTTCTTCTCTGCTCTCCCTTATCCGGTGCTCTCCCTGTTTCTTTTACCCGGCCGCCATCTCCTTCTCTCCTTGCTTCTTTCCTCTCTCTTCCTTTCTCCTCCTCCACGCGGTACAGGCAGCAGCAGCCCTGAGCGGCACAGGCATGCGGCGCAGCACGCGGGGCCGGCCCAGGCAGGGCGCAGGAGGGCGGGCGCTTGGGGCCGAGCGGGCGACGGCCGGAGCTCAGGGGCGCGCGGGAGCACGCGGCGCAGGCGCGCGCGCAGCGGAAGCCGGGGCGGCAGGCGGGCCGCAGGAACCGGAGGCGAGCCGGCGGCTTGGGCAGGCGGAGGCCGGCGCAGCGCGGGCCGTGGTAGGCGCAGGGGTCCAGCAGCGGCCCAGGCGAGCGCGCGGGCAGGCGGACGCGCGGGGAGCAGAGGCGCGCGCGGCGCGGCCCGGCGTGGGCCTAGGAGCGAGCGGCGGCGGACGCTCGGGGCTGAGCGAGCCCGAGGCGGGGCGCGCAGCGCGGCAGAGGGAGCAGGCGGTGGCTCGGCGTGGTTTTGGGCGGAGCCTGGCGCAGTGCAGAGGCGAGGCACGCGCGGGCTCGGGTGGCGCGCGAACGGACGGCGAGCGGAGTATGCTGGCGGGCTGGCGGCCAGGCGCACGGGCAGCAGACGGAGCTCTGGAGTGCATGAAGGTTGAGCAGGGCAGTGCAAGGCGAGACAGGTGTGCGCCGCGGGGGTGAGCTGGCGTGCGGGGCTGGGCAGGTGTGTGCGCGAAGGGTCCAGGAGCAGAGCGTCACAGACAGCGCTGGCTCGGCCGGAGCGGCGGAGCGCAAGCGCGAATGCGGAGCGCGTGCGGAAGTCGGCGGTGCAGGTGGAGCCGCGGAGCGGCTGCGATTCGGTGGCGTTGAAGCATGGACTCGTGAGCGCGGGCGCTGCGCAGGTGCGGCGTGAGCATGCGCGCGGTGGCGTACGGGAGCTGGTGGAGCGCGACGTGGCGGCGCGTGCGGGAGCGAGCAGCACGCAGCGCGCTGGAGTGCAAACGCTGGGCGGCCCGAGGACAGGTGGCGCGAGCAACGCTAGAACGCGTGTGCGAGCGCGGGAGTGACGCGGCAAGGCCGGGCAAACACGGGTTCGGCAGCAGGAAGCGGAGGAGCAGCTGCACGGCGTGCAGGACGATGATGTGCAGGGAGGTCACGCGCAATGCGAAAGAAGTTGCAATGCGGCGGCTGCAGGCGGACCTGCCCAGGGAGCAGTAGAGTCGCGCATGGAGAACGTCGGGGATCATTGAGGAGGAAGCCGCAGACGAAGTCAAGCGACACTGCGAACTGCTCGTGGAGAACGGAGGTGGCCTGGCGCGGACGGCAGCGGAAGATGTAATCCTGATGCAGACAGGCCTCGATCCTCGTGAAGGCAGAAGTATGAGTATGGCGTGGCAAATTAGAAAGAGAAGCCACGAAGCGAAGACAGTGGTCAGGCGTGACGAGCTTGGAGGAGATGCGGTGCAGTCAGGTCAAGGAGGATTTCTTCTTGTGCGAGCAGAGATGTTTGGTCGGCCAGGCTTTGGCATTGCATGTGCGTGGGCGGAGGAAGTTCAACCGTGAGCAGGAAAACCCTGAGGTTCGCAGAGGAGTCAACATAGCGGACCAATCCGGCTATTCTTCCACCCACTACAAATTCCCAGCAAGCTTCTTCGTCACCCACGAAATCTCGTCACCGTCGAGCTCATCTTATTGTTAATCCTGTTCATCGCGGAAATTCACTTTCCGCGTGTTCTCCTCCATAACCAAGGCTACCCCAAGGTTTGCCCTGATTCACTGAATCTTCCTAATGCCGGCGATTCTTTTGCCGGAATATCGTCGTTATCTTCCTGTTATCTGTTTTTCTGGACTAGGGCCTTGATTGCCATGTTTTAGAAAGTTCTAGGGTGTTCTTTGTAAAATTTTCAGAACTTTCTTTATTTCAAATCGATGAACTTCTACATTTTATAGATTTTCGTAAGTTCATAAAAGTACGAAATCAGTTTTGTTTGAAACCCTAGGTCAAAATCTACAAGTTATATGTTGTGATTTAGAATCGAAAGTCTTTGAATTGTGGTCTAGGTTAAATCTTAGGAAATGAGTGCTTTATTATACCTTGTGTTGTATGCATGTGTTGTAGCTGAATATAGATCATCAGATGTATGTCTCAAGTACAGATGTATGATCTCTAGTTAATCTTTTTACATGAGTACTCAGAGTCCTGCCATTCAGATGCTGTCCTTGTTTTGATTGTTATTTCCTTAAGGTTCTCTTCGTATAAAGATCCTTGTTAGTCCGTGTGCATCTACTGCTTAGCTAATACGTCTCAATAGCTATACTTCACTGGCAGGTTATCAACCCAGCCACTTAGTATCTGTTTCCTTTAAGTCTACGATGTTCCTGCGTAACCACTGTCAGCCGATGCATTTCTGGTGAGATGCTTCTACCATCGGCTGGTTAGCTAAAACAGTTGTTATCTTTCTAGTATTGGCTACTGCCGGTAACATTCTATTGTTCCGTCCTACATCGGCTATCACATCGCCGATCAATTTGAGGTGCACACACGATCTTAAGGTTCTTACTATCGGCCGATCCAAGCCGATTCTAGTCGTTTTCCATATCGATCAAACAAGGCCGATCAATCCTTAGTTTCCCCATCCTTATCCACACACTTCTATTAGTCGATTTATCCATTGAAGCACGTTGGAGCCCTCGGAAGTGGACTCGCGTACTTGAGCCGGTATAATTCAGGTTGGTTCTACCACACGCCGGAGCTGAGTTTCTGTGGCGGCGCTTCACTGGGACTCGTCGGAGCAGGCGGTCTGGGGCGACAGCGGGTCTTTTGGCCTGCGGTTTGGCCGTAGAGTATGAGCGCGGGATGGGTAATCCACTGGTGGGCTCAGGAAGGGGCGGCATCGGCCGGAGAGGATGGCTCGCGGTGACAGGCGGCTCGGGAATTCGCCGGAGACACGCGATCACGCGTTCCCCGGGATGATTCACGATGAGATCAAGCCTGGGAGGCTCAGCACGACACGGGGAACCTAGCTGGGCACTTGCGGAGGTGGACTTGGGCTCGGTTAAGGTGGAACAACAGCAAAGGCAGCTCGGGACGGTGGACAACGCCGGCGAGCGGCGTTCCGGGCGCTACGGGTAGCTAAAGACTACGACATCTGGTGCAAAAGGACCAGGGAGAGGAGGCGAAGCTCACCGAGGGGTTGTGGAGGCCGGAGCTGCGGCGGAAGGAGGAAGTCGACGGTGACCGGCGGCGAAGAAGGTCGGGCTCCCGTGGACGAGTCGTTGTGGGGCTTCTCCTGGCTGGCAGCTCCTCCAAACCAACTCTCACGGGACCTAAGAAGATGCCCAGGAGGTTAAGAGGGAGAGAAAAACACCGACAGCGAGCAATCGAGGTGGCGGAGGCCATTACCAACGCGCAAGCTCGACTCGATTCCCGGCGAAGCAGACGCTCAAGGCTCAATTGCCGGCTCGGGGAGCTTCTAGATGACGAGGCGGATCTATTGCGGGGGTTGTGGTGGCCTGGGCCGCGGCGGAGCGGCCTGACCACGGTGAGGCCGAGGTGACCGGAGCAGAGGAAGAAAGGGGGGCGGCGGTGCTGGAGGTCTTCGGGGCGATGCAGGGCTAGGGTTAGGGTTCTGGGGCTCAGGAGTCTCCTTTTGTAGGGCGGCGGGGCACCCTCGGCCTGTGGTCCCGGGGAAGAGGAGATTGCCGGAGATCTCGGGAAGAAGTTGCGCGCCGGAGAAGAAAGGGGAAGGGGAAAGAGCTGATTGGCGGGTCCCGGTTGGCAGAGAGAGAAAGAGAGAGGACGCTCGGGGGAAAACTAGGCTGGCTGCTGGGCCGAGCCGGCCCACGCGGGAAGGAGGGGGGAGAGGGAAAGGAAGTGGGCTGCCGGGGGAAAGAGCCGGGCTGAGAGGGGGTTTGGGCTGGATTGGGCTGTCTTCCTCTTTTCTTTCCTTTTCTTCTTTCCTTTTTCTTTTCTACACTCAAACTATTCAAACAAATCTATTTGAATTCAAATAAATTTGAATTCAAACCCCATAAATTCAACACAAGGAAAATAATGCTCCAGCATGAATGCACAATCATGTTGACCTTATAATAAATTTTATTTTCTTGTTTTATAAGGTTACTTTAAATGCAAGATAAATTAGAGAAAGTCCTAGAAATTTTATTTAGGCCAAAATAAATTCATTAAAATTGAAGAAATTTACCTTAGGGTGTTACAAACCTACCCCCCTTACAGGAATCTCATCCCGAGATTCTGGTAGGCTAGCTAGCAAAGAGATCGGGATACGTCTTCCTCAACTCATCTTCTCGCTCCCAAGTAGCCTCATCCTCCGTGTGGTGACTCCACTGAACACGGCACATCTTGATCCTCTTGTTTCTGGTAACTCTCTCGGATGTCTCCAAAATCTTCACCGGATGCTCGGTGTAGGTCAGATCCTCCTGCACATCTATCCCTTCTATCGGGGCTTGCTCCTCTGGCACCCTCAAGCACTTCTTCAACTGCGACACGTGGAACACATCGTGCACCCCTGAGAGGTTGGGAGGCAACTCCAAACGATATGCCACCTCTCCTTTCCATTCCAAAACCCTGAACGGACCGATGTATCGAGGGGCTAGTTTCCCTCTCACATTAAACCTGCAGATTCCTCTCATTGGCAAGACCTTCAGGTACACATGATCACCCACTGCAAAGGTCAGATCTCGACGACGAACATCCGCGTAACTCTTCTGACGAGTCTGAGCGACCCTCAGATTCTCTCACACCTGCTGTACCAGCTGCTCTGCCTCTTCAACGACATCCGGACCAAACACCTGCCTCTCGCCAATCTAATCCCAATACAGCGGAGTCCTGCACTTCCGACAATACAGGGCCTCGAAAGGAGACTTCTTCAGACTGGCCTGATAGCTGTTGTTATACGAAAACTCCGCATACGGCAGGCATTTATCCCAGCTGGTACCATACTGAATAGCACAGGCTCGAAGCATATCCTCCAACACTTGGTTGGTCCTCTCTGTCTGCCCATCTGTCTGAGGATGATAAGCAGTACTGAAACGCAGCTTCATATCCAACGAGTCATGCAACTGCTCTCAGAACCGTGAAGTGAACTGAGATCCTCGGTCAGATATGATCTTCTTCGGAACACCATGCAGACAAACGATCCTGGAGATGTATAACTCTGCGAGTCTAGCGCCGGAGTAAGTAGTGTTCACCAGAATGAAGTGGGCAACCTTCGTCAACCGATCCACTACTACCCATATAGAGTTGTACCCTTTCTGAGTACGAGGCAATCAAACGATGAGATCCATAGTGATCTCCTCCCATTTCCACTCTGGAATCTTCAATGGCTGCAATAGACCTGCTAGCCTCTGATGCTCTGCCTTGACACGCTGACAAGTGTCACAAATAGCCACGTACTCCGCAACGGAACGCTTCATTCCATACCACCAGAGTCGTTCCTTGAGATCATAATACATCTTCGTGCTGCTCGGGTGAATGGAATACGCGGTATCATGAGCCTCACTCAATATCAGCTTCCTGAGATCTGCTACATCCGGCACACATATCCGGCCCTTGTACCACAAGGTACCCTGATCATCCTCCCTGAAATGAGGTGCTTTGCCAATCTTCAGCAGTTCACGGATCTCCTGCAGCTTCTTATCTTCTTTCTGATGCTGCCTGATCTCTGCCTCTAGAGTGGGTTCTGCCTCGAATGCTGCACTCGAGATATGATGCAAGAAACTTAGACTCAGCTGCTCAAACTCCTCGCATAACTCCGAAGGCATATGAAAAGCCACGGCCATGTTGACATAGCTCTTCCTGCTCAGAGCATCTGCCACGACATTAGCCTTACCCGGATGATAGTGAATCTCCAGGTCATAATCCTTGACTAGCTCTAGCCATCTTCTCTGCCGCATATTCAGCTCACTCTGCGTGAAAATGTACTTGAGGCTCTTGTGATCAGTGTAAATGTCACACTGCTGCCCAAACAAGTAATGCCTCCATATCTTCAGGGCATGCACAACTGCGGCCAACTCAAGGTCATGGGTAGGATAATTCAGCTCGTGCCGGCGTAACTGCCGTGAAGCATAAGCTATGACCTTGCCTTCCTGCATCAAAACACAACCAAGACAATCCCTCAAAGTATCACAATACACTGTGAACCTCTTGCTCTGGTCTGGCAGAGTAAGAATCGGCGCCGTGGTCAACCTCTTCTTCAACTCATCGAAGGCCTTCTAACGCTCACCAGTCCAAGAGAAATCCACACCCTTCTCTAGCAAGGAAGTCAAAGGCTTCACAATCTTGGAGAAATTCTCAATGAACCTCCGATAATAACCTGCTAAGCCCAGAAAAGAGCGGACTTCCTTCACTGTCTGCGGTACCACCCAGTTAAGCACATCCTTTACCTTCCCGGGGTCCACAGCGATACCTCCCTTGGAGCTGACATGACCGAGGAATGGAACCTCGTCAATCCAGAATTCGCACTTGCTGAGCTTGGCATACAGCTTGTGCTCTCTGAGCCTTGCAACACAAGCCTCAGATGTTTCTCATGCTCTGCCTCTGACTTGGAATATACCAGGATATCATCAATGAATAACACCACAAAGGTGTCCAGATAATCCATGAAAACCTTGTTCATCAGATGCATGAAGAAAGCCAGAGCATTGGTCAAGCCAAAGGACATGACCGTATACTCGTATAGCCCATACTTGCAGGTGAAGGCCGTCTTCGGAATATCCTCAGGATGAATCTTCAGCTGGTGATAACCCGAACGCAGATTAATCTTCGAGAATACACAAGCACCCTGAAGCTGATCAAAAAGATCCTCGATGCGAGGCAATGGATGCTTGTTCTTGATGGTGACTACATTTAGATCCCGATAATCGACGCACATTCTCTTCGCTCCATCCTTCTACTCTACAAGCAATACAGGAAAAGCCCAAGGAGAGAAACTACGACGGATATAGCCCTTGGCTAGCAACTCGTCAGCAGTCTTCTTAACTTCCTCATGCTCAACGGGTGCCATACGATACGGTCGCTTAGCAATCGGAGCTGTGCCAGGCAAGAGATCAATAGAAAACTCAATGTCACGATCAGGCGGCATACCTGGCAAATCATCTGGAAAGACATCCGGGAATTCAGACACCACACGAATACCATCCGTGGGTCTAGCCTCCATCTGACAGAGAATTCCAGAAGGCTCCGAAGCACTGACTGTGACCTCCTGTCCATCCGGTGCTGACAAGTGGACAGTCCTCTGAGCACAATCGATCCTGACACCCCATCTAACGAGGGTCTCCATTCCCAAGATCACATCGATACCCTTGGTGTCTAGCACCATCAGATTAGCATTGAACTCTACCCCCTTATGACAACACTGCCCTCCCGGTGAAGATACTAACATGCCCCTCTTTAATGTGCTAGTATGAATGCCATGATGCTCAATGAAAGATCGAGTAATGAAGGAATGCGTAGCACCAGTATCGAAAAGCACTGTAGCAGGGTGAGTATTGACCATGAACGTACCAATAACCACGTTGGGAGCCTTGGCCGCTGAATCGGCCGTCACGTGGTTTACCCTGCCCTGGGATGGCGCCTTGGGCTGAGCTGGGCGTCCCTGCTGTCCAGACTGCGCCTTCCGAGGACAGACGTTGGCGTAGTGCCCCGGCTCGCCACAATGGAAGCACACTCGTGGGAGTGCTGGAGCCTGCTGCCTGGTAGGAGGAGTAGGCACTCGCTGCCACGGGGCTAGCGGAGCGGGTGGAGCAGAGCGTGCCGGAGGCGCTGGAAGCCTCTGAACCTGTCCCGCCTGCTGCTGCTGCTGAGGACGAGGCGGGTACTGCTGCTGTCGCTGCTGGTACTACTGGATCTGCCTCTGCTGCTGCTGCTGGTACTGGTACCGAGGCCGGGTGTTGCTACCAGACGCAGCAGGAGCCATCTTCCTCTTCTTGTCCTCAATCTCCCGGCGTTTGCGCTCGGTGTTGAGAGCAGCATCAACCAGCTGGTTGAAGTTGTCGAAGCGGTGGTTCATGAGCGCGTACTCCAGGTGGTCATCGAGTCCCTCCCTGAAGCGCTTCTGCTTATCGCCATCATGGGCAACCTCAGCGGGGGCGTAGCGAGCGAGCTAGAGGAAACGGTCATGGTACTCGGTCACTGTCATAGCTCCCTGAAACAATAATCACCGGAAAAGAGGATGAAATTTACTTAGCATTCCTTATAACAAGGGTGGGTTTGGGCTCAAAAGAAATTGCGGAGAGATTTTACTCCAATTTACCTGCTTAAGTGCAAGGAACTCCTTGTGCTTCATCTTCATCACTCCAGCAGGGATGTGGTGGTGCCTGAAACGCTCCCGGAACTGGACCCAAGTGAAAGCGTCGCGGTCCCGAGCTGGGTAGGACTCCCACCAATCAAGAGCTAAGCCTCGCAGCTGCCCTGCTGCGTATATGACTCGCTCCTTGTCGTCGCACTAAGCGACATCCAGCTGGCGTTCCACAGAACGAAGCCAGTCGTCAGCCTGAAGTGGATCAGCCGCATGGGAGAACGTCGGCGGATGACCCCTCAGAAAGTCCGCGCGCTTGTCGCGGGACTGCTACGGTGGAGGATGTGGCGGCTGAGTGTGGATCTGCTGCAGCGTCTGAACAGTGTTGTTCAGAGTGGCCATCATCTGCATCTGGAGCTGGAAGAACTGCTCCGGAGTCAGAGGTGGAGGCATCGGCAGCGGCTGGTCGGTACTCTGGTTGTTCTGCCCCTGCTGGCCAGAACCGGTGCCGGTGCTCCTGGTGTTCACCATCTGTTTGCAGCAGAGCGAAATTCATAAGAGATAGATACTGTACAACTTCCAGAAAGGAAGCTTCGACAGGATAAAATAGAGAGAAAAGAGTGTACAGTTTTACCCCCAACGTTCTAACTCAATTTCGATTATTTAATTTCAGGTTTGTATTAAAGTCATTTTGCATCAACACGCTTAACTTCTAAACTATGCAATCAACCAAAAATCCAAATCAAACATTTTGCACAATCACAAACATTCAATATTCAAATGTTAGCCGAGTTTATCACTCCACTCGACTAAAACAAACAGGCGCTCTAGCGTATTTTATTTTTTGCAAAGGCATCCTAGACTTATGAGGACAGTCAGAAAATTGCAGGGCACGTCCACTGAAAATATCAGACCAATTATTGGAGAAATACAGAGAGGATTAGCAAAATCGAGGTTTAGAGCTCAAGGAATAGGAGCAGAAACGAATGTTTGAGTTTTGCGGAAGCAAGGCAAGCAAAAGGAAATCCCTAAACTCGACCATTCCTATCTAGGCTTCGTCCTACAGTCGACACGGCTCTGATACCAATTCTATCACACCCGATTTATAAGAACATAAATCGAGCAATCATATATACGCCAGGATCAAGTCACGCATATATACAACAGAATCATCAAGATATCACAACACGTATCTCGAAATCAAAGCGTATAAATTATAAATGAATATCTTTATTACAACTGAATCAAGAATCAGTTCAAGGAATGCGGAAAAGTAAAATAAATACATGAAGAGCAGGGCGCCACAGGGACGTCGACTGGGAGACAAACGCCTAGAAGTCGTCGAAGCCACTGACGTAATCCTCCACGTTGCCGGGCACTGAGCAGCAGTCGAAGATATCCAAGAGAACAGAAGAGTGGAGAGGCAAGAGTGAGTACAAACTCGTACTCAACAAGTATAACACAAACTATGAGCCTCGAAGGTTAGCTGACTCAACTGCATTAGCTTTTAGATTTGGCAAAATTTTATTAAAGCTAATTACTACAAGTGGATGAATTACCATAAACCCGAATTGCATAAGAAATTAATCAATATTAATTAAGAACTACTGAGAACTATCCAAACCACCAAGATAACCCCACTAATCAGCGGAGGATCTGGGCCGCTCATGACTGTGAGCACAGCTGATATATCAGTTTTACACTCTCGAGAGGTTGCACAACTTTACCCACAAGTCGTGAGCTACGCTAGTTGTTCATCACACTTCCTTAGGTGAGATGGCTAGCAAGCACACTACGAGACCGTTACAAAGGATCACGTTGGTAAGGTGTAACCGCTAAGGATTCTGGATCAGCTACGATAGGGCCCACCTCACGGGGGTACAAGCACACAGCACAGACCAAGCCAGAGGAGCAGGGACCATTGAAGCCTACCACCCCTCTTGCCCACACAGGTAAGTTACTCCCGAACCAACACGACCTAATTAGTAAGTCAAGACCGTCCCATTCCAGTCTTGTGGTTGCGCGGTTGTCCCAGGTTGTCGCTCTATGAACCGGTCCTTATGGAGAGTGGCCAACCAAGCACTAAGCACCGTGCTGGCCCCCTAAACCATGTTTCTATAAAAAACATCTTTTAACGAGACGTGAGCCATTCAAGCACACAGCACAGAGGGCCACTCTCAGAATTAAGTTGCATATAACCATTAGTCAAATTAATTACAAAGGACCGAAGTGTGTGAGAGCACAGCACCTAACACAACTATCCACAATGCAACCCAAGGGATTTTATATAAAGGATAAGGTGGCTAGGAAGTCCTTATAGGCATACAATATTAAAATGCAGTATGAAATTATATTTAAAAGTGATAGGATGCTCATGTTATACTTTCCTTCCTTGAAGTTCTCCTGCTGCTGCTCAAACTGCTCAGAAGATGGGGGCTCCTAGTACTCGTCCAAAGGCTCAGCGTCTACTCACGGTCGCAACGCCAAAACATGGTCCACACATGCACACATGCACAAACAATAGTAAACTATAAGAAACAGTACACCAATACAAGAAAATGGCACGCAAAACTAGTCTAAAGCTATTCTACGCGTTATAACAATCGCGTGAGCGCGAAAATCGCTTAAAACGGAGCTAAGACACGAAATCTAGGGCTAAAACAAGGTCCAGGGGTCTTTCTGTAAGAAAACAGAAAAACCAGGGGGTTCTGGACAAAAAACCAGGGGTTTAGGTGCAAAAACCAGAAAGATCTGAGGGCTAACGCGCTAAACAGCCGGGCTGGGCTTCAAACCTCAAATTTGGAAAGCTCAGGGGGGTCCGTGCAAGAAACAGGGCTAAACTGCAATTATTATTGAACTGAAGTGGACCGCGGGTTTATTTCGGTAAAGCGCCGGGTCTCTTTAGAAAAGTTACCAGCGCTGACCGATACGCTGCTCCTTTGACTCACGCGCGGGACTGATTTTGGCCACTGGATCTACATCGGACGGCTCAGGGCGCGGGGTCGCGAGGGGGCAGCGGCGCTGACCGCCGGAGCTGAGTTTCTGTGGCGGCGCTTCACCGGGACTCATCGGAGTAGGCGGTCTGGGGCGACAGCGAGTCTTTTGGCCTACGGTTTGGCCGTAGAGTATGAGCGCGGGATGGGTAATCCATTGGTGGGCTCAGGAAGGGGCGGCATCGGCCGCAGAGGATGGCTCGCGGTGACAAGCGGCTCGGGAACTCGCAGGAGACACGCGATCACGCGTTCCCGGGGATGATTCACGACGAGATCAAGCCCGGGAGGCTCAGCACGACACGGGGAACCTAGCTGGGCACTTGTGGAGGTGGACTTGGGCTCGGTTAAGGTGGAACGACGGCGAAGGCAGCTCGGGACGGTGGACAACGCCGGCGAGCGGCGTTCCGGGCGCTACGGGTAGCTAAAGACTATGACATCTGGTGCAAAAGGACCAGGGAGAGGAGGCGAAGCTCACCGAGGGGTTGTGGAGGCCGGAGCTACGGCGGAAGGGGGAAGTCGACGGTGATCGACAGCGAAGAAGGTCGGGCTCCCGTGGACGAGTCGTTGCGGGGCTTCTCCTGGCTGGCGGCTCCTCCAAACCGACTCACGCGGGACCTAAGAAGATGCCCAGGAGGTTAAGAGGGAGAGAAAACCACCGACAGCGAGCAATCGAGGTGGCGGAGGCCATTACCGACGCGCAATCTCGACTCGATTCCCAGCGAAGCAGACGCTCACGGCTCAATTGCCGGCTCGGGGAGGTTCTAGACGACGAGGCGGATCTATTGCGGGGGTTGTTGTGGCCTGGGGCGTGGCGGAGCGGCCTGACCACGGTGAGGCCGAGGTGACCGGAGCGGAGGAAGAAAGGGGGGCGGCGGTGCTGGAGGTCTTCGGGGTGACGCAGGGTTAGGGTTAGGGTTCTGGGGCTCAGGAGTCTCCTTTTGTAGGGCGGCGGGGCACCCTCGGCGTGCGGGCCCGGGGAAGAGGAGATCGCCAGAGATCTCGGGAAGAAGTTGCGCGCCGGAGAAGAAAGGGGAAGGGGAAAGAGCTGACTGGCGGGTCCCGGTTGGCAGAGAGAGAAAGAGAGAGGACGCTCGGGGGAAAACTGGGCTGGCTGCTGGGCCGAGCCGGCCCACGCGGGAAGGAGGGGGAGAGGGAAAGGAAGTGGGCTGCCGGGGGAAAGGGCCGGGCTGAGAGGGGGTTTGGGCTGGATCTGGCTGCCTTCCTCTTTTCTTTCCTTTTCTTCTTTCCTTTTTCTTTTCTACACTCAAACTATTCAAACAAATCTATTTGAATTCAAATAAATTTGAATTCAAACCCCATAAACTCAACACAAGGAAAATAATGCTCCAGCATGAATGCACAATCATGTTGACCTTATAATAAATTTTATTTTCTTGTGTTATAAGGTTACTTTAAATGCAAGATAAATTAGAGAAAGCCCTAGAAATTTTATTTAGGCCAAAATAAATTCATTAAAATTTAAGAAATTTACCTTAGGGTGTTACAGTCGAGTACAAGGCACTATTGATCGGGCTATGCCTGGTGGTCTCCCTTGGCATCAAGCGACTACTTTTCTACAGCGACTCCTTGCTGGTTGGTCAACAAGTCATCAAGGAGTGGGACATCAACAAGGACACCATGGATGCGTATGGCATGGAGATACGCAAATTGGAGAACAAGTTATCAGGCCTGGAGATCCACCATGTGGCCCGAGACAACAACGTAGGAGCAGATGTACTCTCAAAGCTGGGATCTGATCGAGCAAATCTCCTCGCTGGAGTCTTCATCCACGAATTATGCCACCCATCTATCAAGAAACCAGATCAAGCAACCATCAACCAGGGACCACAAGAACCTAGTTGAGAGGTTATGATGATCGGGGTCAACTGGCGGGTACCTGTCATCGACTTCATCAAGGACCAGAAGCTACCCCCAGCATCGATCCAAAAGGCGCTGAGGCTGCACACATTATAAGGCGGTGCAAAGGGTACGTTTTGGTTGGCAACAAACTATACAAGCGTGGATCAGCCACTAGGGTACTTATGAAGTGCGTCCTTATTGAGGAGGGCAAAGAAATACTCTGGGAAATCCATGACGGAGCCTGCGTCAATCACGCAGCATCAAGGACACTAGTCGGGAAAGCTTTCAGATAAGGGTTCTACTGGCTGACGGCTTTGTCGGACGCCAAAGAACTCATCCACCGGTGTACCAACTGCCACTTCATTGGCAAGGCTCACATCCCCACACACAATCTCATCACCATACCACCTTCCTAGCCATTCGCATGTTGAGGCCTGGACATGATTGGGCCGTTGACAACAGCGCTAGGAGGCTTTACTCATGTGTTGGTCGCCATCAACAAGTTCACAAAGTGGATTGAGTAGAAGCCGATTACAAAGCTCTCATCAGACAGAGTAGTCAACTTCATCTGCGACATCCTATATCAGTTCGGCTTCCCCAACACCATCATCACAGATCTGGGATCAAACTTCCAATAACTTGAGTTCTAGGAATTCTGCGAGACAAGCACAATTGAGATTAAGTATGTTTCGGTGGCTCACCCGCAGGACAACGGCCAGGTTGAGTGCGCCAATGGCTTGATCCTTGATGAGTTGAAGAAAAGACTCTACGACACGAACATCAAAAAGATTGGCAAGTGGATTCATGAACTACCACTAGTTCATGAATCCTTGACGGGTTAAAGAAAAGGCTCTACGATGCGAACATCAAAAAGATTGACAAGCACCATTGAGATTAAGTGGATTCATGAACTGCGCAATCAACCAAGCAAAGCCATAGGACAATCACCTTTCTTTCTCATCTACGGGGCAGAAGCTATTCTCCCTGCCGATGTCATGTAGAAATCTCCAAGATTGGAGATGTACATTGCAACACCCTAACGTAAATTTCATAAATTTTAGTGAATTTATTTTGGCTTAAATAAAATTTCTAAGGTTTTTCTTGATTTAGTTTGCATTTAAATTAATTTTATACCACAAGTAATTAAAAATTTATTTTAGGTTCAACATGTTTGTGCATTCATGCTGGTGCATCTCTTATGTTTGTTTGAATGGTTAAGTTTGAATTCAAATCTCATTTGAATTCAAATAGAATTGAGCAGTTTGAAAAAGAAAAGGAGAGAGAAAAAGGAGAGGTCAGCCCAGCGGCCCACCTGCAGCCTCCTTTCTTTTCCTTTTCCCACGGCCCACCTTCTCTCCGCGGCCCAGCACGCACCCGAGGCCCAGCTTCCTCAACACCAGCCCGCACGCCTGCTCTCTCTCTCTCTGACAGCCAGGGCCTGCCTGTCGGCGCTCCTTTCTTCCCCCTTTCTTTCTTCCTCCTCGCGCCCGACTTCCTCTATTCCTTCTCCGCCGCCACTCCCTCTGCTCTTGGGCCCTCCCCTCCGCACCGTGCTCGGCCCAAGTCCGCACGCCAGCCTCACCCACACCTAGGCCCTTCTAGAAGCGAGCCCGCGCTCGGATTAGGTCGAGCCGCAATGAATCCGCGGGAGGTGCAGGGTCTGTTGCGCGGACGACCCGCACGCCGAAGCTGCCCAGCCCCTCCTCTTATCCGCAGCCGCCGCTTGGGCCTACCCTAAGCCGCAGCAGCCTCCCAGCGTGCCCCGAGCCTCTGCACCGCACGCCATCGCTCGGATTGGAAGGCGCCACCGCCGTGGATCCGCCGACAGAAAGTGCCCCGCCGCAATGCGATTCCTCGCCGCCGGTGCGTTTCGGGCCTCCCTAACCCCTTGGCCACCTCCATAGGAGCTCCTCGGACCGATCCCCGCAACCCAGAGGCCCCGATCACCACTACAGCAGTTCCTCCACGAGCGCCACCCTACCGCCGCCGCCTGTCCTCATCGCCGGCTACCCGCTGCTGGGTTCTGGTCCGCCTCAAGCCCTCGGTGAGCGTCGCCTTTGTCTCCTGGTTCTTTTGCGCCAGTTCCCGTAGACTGTGGCGGCCCATATCGTCGGGACGACGGCTGCCGGCGTTCTGCCCCCGTCCGCGCAGCTGCCCTGCCATGACAAACCCCCTATAGCGCTGCTCACGGCCCAATCGAGCTTGCTCCTGCACCGCACGCGCATACCAGGCCTTAGGACCCAGCCTTGGTGCTCCGAACCATAGGTTAGAGCGCACGCCGGCGAGCTCCGCTGCACTGAGCCGCCCATGCCGTGGCGCAAGCCGCTGCAACCCCCGCGGACCCGAGCAAAAACCCTAGGTGGTTTAGGCATGCCGTGGGCTTTCTTCCCGGCCAAGCCTTGACCAAAATCCAGCCCGGACGGCCGAGTTTGGCCAGCTCCGGTGGAGCGCCGCAGCGGAAGCAGTCTCCGGTAAGCAATCACCGCCGCCCGCGCCCCCAACCTCCAGGGGCCGTCAGATCTATAGCCAGCGCTCCTGATTAGATCGGGGTCTCATTGAATCGTGACCGTTGGATCCAGATCCAGCGGATCGAAGCCAAAGATACCGGTTCACTCTGGTAATCTTGTCAAAGAGCCCCTGAGTTTTTCAAAAATCAACCCGCAGTCCACCCTGTTGTAACACCCTAATGTAATTTTCCCTAATTTTAATGAATTTATTTGGGCTTAAAAAAAATTTCCAGGGTTTCCTCTAATTTATCTCGCATTTAAGGTAATTTTATAACGCAAGTAATTAAAATTTATCATAGGATCAAATTGTTTGTGCATTCATGCCGCAGCATTGTTTTATTTGTGTTGAGTTATAGGTTTGAATTCAAATGGTAATTTGAATTCAATTAGATTTGTTTGAATTAGTTGAGTATAGGAAAGAAGAAGGAAAAGAAAAAGGAAAAGAGAGGAAGAAAAGAAGCCTGGCCCAGCCCAAGACCCTCTCCCTCTCTCCCTCACGGGCTCTCTCTTCCCCCCTGGCCCAAGTTTTCCCCCCGAGACCCAGCACCCCCTCCCTCCTTCCTTTCTCCCGCGTGGGCCGAGCCCCGGCCCACCTCTTCCCTCAGCCCGAGCGCCACTTTCCTCCCCCTTTTCTCTCTGGCAGCTGGGGCCCGTGTGTCAGCGCCCTTCTCTTCCCCCTCTCCTTCTTCCTCCCCGGCGCAACGGTCTCCGATATCCCCGGTGAGCTCCTTCCCCTGGGCCCGCACGCCAAGGCAGCGCTGCCGCCCTACAAAAGGAACCCCCTGAGTCCCCGAACCCTAACCCTACTCCTGCGTCGCCCGAGGACCTTTAGCGCCGCCGCCCCTTTTCCTCCGCCGCACCATCACCTCTGCGCCACCGTGGGCACGCCGTTCCACCGCGCCACGGCCCGCGAGAGTTTGCGCATCAGCACCGCCTCACCACCCCGGAGCTCCAGAGCCCTTCACCCGCGACCTCGGCCCGTTCCTCGGTCCGAATTTCCCCTGGAGCACCGCCGCGGGTAAGTCCACCGCCGCCGAAATTGCTCGCCGCCGGTGAGCCCCACGCCTCCCTGACCCCTCTGCCACCTCCACAGGAGTCCCCGGAGCCGATCTACACCAGCCAAGGACCCCGGCCACCCCTGCAGCAGCTTCCTCCGTGAACGCCGCCCGCTCCGCCGCACGGTCATCGTCGACGACCATCCTCCGTCGCGTCTCCGGCCCCCACGACGCCTCAGTGAGCAGCACATCACCCCCCTGGTCGTGTTGCGCTAGACCCCGTGGTCTTTGGCAGGCCGTAGCCTCTGGAACGTCGCTCGCCGGCAACGCCCCTCACCGTCGCGCGCGATGCCCGAGCCCCTCTAGGCCCAGCCGTAGTCCCAGATTGCTTCCCCGTGCCTCGGTGGTGCTCCTTGGCCTGAAGTCGGGAGCTTTGGCCCCCGGAGTGGCGGGAACGCCGAGCTCCGGCGAGTCCCGAGTCACGCCGCCGCGGATTTGGGCCGCCGGCGTCGCAGCGCCGCCCCCTCCTTCCCTTTTTCCCTGAGCCGTCCGATCGGTGTTGAGCGCGTGAGATTAGATCGAGCTCGAGGTGGATCTGAGCCGTAAGATCGAAATCCGAGGGACCTGAATCGCGCGTACCGGTTCGCCCTTTGTTTTAAATCTGAGCCGTCCATTCTAGATCCGGCGCGCGGTAATGGGTCGGAGAGAAGAGAGATGTCAAGAGCGTTGGATCCAGATCTGACGGCCACCGTGTGCGCGTACCCCTTCGCGATAAGGATTTGATCTGGGCTGTTAGTCTTTGATCCGAGCGTCCAGAATAGAAGATACCGCTTCAACCAGCCGTTTTGCTTAAGAGCCCGTGTTCTTCCGGGAAATCAACCCGCAGTCCACCCGTAGTTCAAAAATAATTATGGTTAGGTCCTATTTTACCCGTTTAGACCCCTGAGCTTTCTGGTTTTTGAACCCGCCGTCCATGCCGTGAGTTTTAGCATGTTAGACCCCGAGTCTATGCTTTAATTACATTTAGGTCCCTGGTTTTTGTCCAGAACCCCCCCGTAGTCCAGTTTTTCTCACAGATAGGTCCCTGGATCTTGTTTCAAGCGTAGATTTTGCGTCTTAGCTCCGTTTTAGGTGTTCTTTATGTCCACGCGATCGTTGTAACGCGTAGAATAGTTCTAGGCCAGTTTTGTGTGCTGTTCTATTGTATTGGTGTACTGTTTTCTTATAGCTGCTATTGTTTGTGCATGTGTGTATGTGTGGACTATGCTTGATGATCGTGAGTAGACGCGGAGCCTTTGGACCAGTACCAGGAGCCACCATCTTCTGAAGCTTTTGAGCAGCAGCAGGAGAACTTTGAGGAAGGCAAGTATAACATGAACATCCTACCACTTTTAAATATAATTTCATACTGCATTTTAATACTGTATGCCTATAAGGATTTCCTAGCCACCTTTATCCTTATATTTATATCCTTTGGGTTGCATCTTGGTTAGTTGTGCTAGGTTGCTGCGCTAGAACACACTTGGTCATTTTTAATTAAATTTGATTAATGGTCTTATGCAACTTAACTCTGAGAGTGGCCCTCTGTGCCGTGTGCTTGAGTGGCTCACGTCTCTATAAAATATGTTTTTGATAGAAACTTGGTTTAGGGGGCCAACACGGTGCTTAGTGCTTGGTTGGCCACTCTCCATAAGGACCGGTTCATAGAGCGACAACCTGGGACAACCGCACAACCACAAGACTGGAATGGGACGGTCTTGACTTACTAATTAGGTCGTGTTGGTTCAGGAGTAACTTACCTGCGTGGGCAAGAGGGGTGGTAAGCTTCAATGGCCCCTGCTCCTCCGGCTTGGTCTGTGCTGTGTGTCTTGTACCCCTAGAGGTGGGCCCCATCGTTGCTGATCCAGAATTCTTAGCGGTTACACCTTACCAACGTATCCTTTGTAACGGTCTCGTAGTGTGCTTGCTAGCCATCCCACCTAAGGAAGTGTGATGAGCAACTAGCATAGCTCACGACTTGTGGGTAAAGTTGTGCAACCTCTCGAGAGTGTAAAACTGATATATCAGCTGTGCTCACAGTCATGAGTGGCCCAGATCCTCCTTTTGATTAGTGGGGTTATCAACCTTTGATTAGGGAGATTCCCCGGGTGGTTTTGGTTTGGATGGTCCTCAGTAGTTCTTAATTGATACTGATTAATTTCTTATGCAATTTGGGTTTATGGTAATTCATCTACTTGTAGTAATTAGCTTTAATAAAAATTTTGCCAAGACTAAAAGGTACTGCAGTTGAGTCAGCTAACCTTAGAGCCTCATAGTTTGTGTTATACTTGTTGAGTACGAGTTTGTACTCACACTTGCCTCTCTACTCTTCTGTTCTATTTCGGATATCTTCGACTGCTGCTCAGTGCACGGCAATGTGGAGGACTACGTCAGCGGCTTCGAAGACTTCTAGGCGTTTGTCTCCCGGTCGACGCCCCTGTGGCGCCCTACTCTTCATGTATTTATTTTACGCTTCCGCATTGCTTGAACTGATTCTTGATTCAGTTGTAATAAAGACATTCCTTTTATAATTTATACGCATTTATTCGTGACATGTGTTGTGATATCTTGATAATCTGTAGTATATATGCGTGACTTGATCCTGGCGCATATATGATTGCTCGATTTATGTTCTTATAAATCGGGTGTGACACCTATTCAAAAGGAATTCAATTTAAGTCCTGTTTTTAGCACCGGAGCCCCTGAGCTTTCTAGATTTTGGGTCCGCAGTCCAGCCCCTGTGTTTTCGTGGGTTAGACCCTAGATCTACCCTTTAATTATGTTTAGACACTCGGTTTTTGTGCAGAACCCCTTAGAATCTCCTGTTTTCTTATAGTTAAGTCCCTGGACCTTGTTTTAGCTCTAGATTTGGTGTCTTAGCTCCGTTTTAGGTGATTTTTGTGCTCACACGATCGTTGTAACGCGTAGAATAGTTTTAGCTTAGTTTTGTGTGCTGTTTTACTGTATTGTTGTACTGTTTCTTATCTTTTGCCATTGTTTGCATGTATGTGCATGTGTGGACCATGTTTTGGATGTTTCGTTCGTGAGTAGACGTTGAGCCACCGGAAGAGTACCAGGAGCTACCGTCTTCAAAGCCCTTTGAGCAGCAGCAGGAGAACTTTGATGAAGGCAAGTATAACATGAACACCTATCACCTTTAAATACAATTTCATACTACATTTTAATTCTGTATGCCTATAAGGACTTCCTAGCCACCTTATCCTTTATATATATCTTGGGTTGCATTTTGGTTAGTTGTGCTAGGTGCTACGCTCTCACACATCTTGACCCTTTTTAATTAATTTGATTAATGGTATATGCAACTTGATTCTGAGAGTGGCCCTCTGTGCTGTGTGCTTGAACGGCTCACGTCTCGTTAAAATATGTTTTTATTAGAAACATGGTTTAGGGGGCTAGCACGGTGCTTAGTGCTTGGTTGGCCACTCTCCATAAGGACCGGTTCATAAAGCGACAACCTGGGACAACCGTGCAACCACAAGACTGGAATGGGACGGTCTTGACTTACTAATTAGGTCATTTTGGTTTGGAGTAACTTACCTGCGGGGCAAGAGGGGTGGTAAGCTTCAATGGTCCCTGCTCCTCCGGCTTGGTCTGTGCTGTGTGTCTTGTACCCCCGTGAGGTGGGCCCCATCGTCGCTGATCCAGAAACCTTAGCGGCTACACCTTGCTAACGTGATCCTTTGTAACGGTCTCGTAGTGCGCTTGCTAGTCATCTCACCTAAGAAAGTGTGATGAACAACTAGTGTAGCTCACGACTTGTGGGTAAAGTTGTGCAACCTCTCGTGAGTGTAAAACTGGTATACTAGCCGTGCTCACGGTCATGAGCGGCCCAGATCCTCCGTCTGATTAGTGGGGTTTACCTTTGGTGGATTGGCTTGGTTTTCAGTAGTCTCATGATTAATTTTGATTAATTATTATGTAACTTGGGTTATGGTAATTCATCCACTTGTAGTAAATAGCTTTAATAAAATTTGCCAAGATTAAAAGCTAATGCGGTTGAGTCAGTTAACCTTAGAGCCTCATAATTCATATTATACTTGTTGAGTACAAGTTGTGTACTCACACTTGCCTTCTCTACCCTTATGTTCTCTCTGGGATATCTTCGACTGCTGGTTAGTACCAGGCAACGTGGAGGACTACATTAGTGGACTCGACGATTTCTAGGCGTTGTCTCCCAGCCGACGTCCCTGTGGCGCCCTATTCTTCATGTATTTATTTTACACTTCCGCATTCCTTGAACTAATTCTTGATTCAGTTGTAATAAAGATATTCATTTATAATTTATGCGCTTTTATTTCGAGATACGTGTTGTGATATCTTGATGATTCTGTTGTATATATGCGTGACTTGATCCAGGCGCATATATGATTGCTCGGTTGATGTTCTTATAAATCGGGTGTGACAGAATTGGTATCAGAGCCAGGTCGACTGTAGGACGAAGCCTAGACAGAACTGGTCGAGATTAGGACTTCTTTTTCCTTGCCTTGCTTTCGCAAAACTCCCAAAATCATTTCTGCCTCTATTCCTTGAGTCTTAAAACCCTGATCTGCTCGCTCTCTCTTGTCCTTTTTGAGGATTAGTTTGATCTTTTCCGTAAACGTTGGCCTAAACTCGTCTAACCCCATAAGTTTAGGCTATCCCGATGAAAGTGCGCTAGAACGAGTGTGTTAGTCGAGTAGTGTGATAAACTCGGCTAAGATGTGAATATTGAGTGTTTGTGATTGTGCAAAATGTTTGATTTGGATTTTTGGTTGATTGCATAGTTCAGAAGTAAATTTGCTTATGCAAATTGATTTTAACGCAAACTTGAATTAAGTAATAAAATTGAGATAGATCGTTGGGGGGTAAAACCGTACACTCTACTCTCTACTTTATCCTATCAGAGCTTTCTTTCCGGAAGTTGTACAATATCTATCTCTTATAAACTTTGTTCTGCTGCAAACAGATGGTGAACACCAGGAGCACCGGCACCGGTTCTGGCCAGCAGGGGCAGAACAACCAGGGTACCGACCTGCCGCTGCCGATGCCTCCACCTCTGACTCTGGAGCAGTTCTTCCAGCTCCAGATGCAGATGATGGCCACTCTGAACAACACGGTTCAGACTCTGCAGCAGATCCATGCTCAGCCGCCACCTCATCCGCCGCAGCAACCCCGCGACAGGCGTGCAGACTTTCTGAGGTGTCACCCACCGACGTTCTCCCATGCGACTGATCCACTACAGGCTGATGACTGGCTTCGTTCGGTGGAGCGCCAGTTGGATGTCGCTTAGTGCAACGACAGGGAGCGAGTTCTGTATGCAGCAGGGCAGCTGCAAGGCTCAGCTCTCGATTGGTGGGAGTCCCACCTAGCTCGGGACCGCGACGCCCTCACTTGGGTCCAGTTCTGGGAGCATTTCAGGAACCACCACATCCCTGCTGGAGTGATGAAGATGAAGCACAAGGAGTTCCTTGCGCTTAAGCAGGTAAATTAGAGTAAAATCTTTCCGCAATTCCTTTCTGAGCTCAAGCCCACCCTTGTTTATCTTCGTGAAATTGAAAATGCTGAGTAATTTCCATTCTCCTTTTTCCGGTGATTATCATTTTAGGGAGCTATGAAGGTGACCGAGTTCCGTGATCGTTTCCTCCAGTTCACTCGTTACGCCCCCGCTGAGGTCGCCAATGATGGCGATAAGCAGGAGCGCTTCAGGGAGGGGCTGGATGATCACTAGGAGTACGCGCTCATGAACCACCGCTTCGACAACTTCAACCATCTGGTTGATTCTGCCCTCAACACTGAGCGCAAACGCCTGGAGATTGAGGACAAGAAGAGGAAGATGGTTCCTGCTGCGACTGGCAGCAACACCCGGCCTCGGTACCAGTACCCGTAGCAGCAGCAGCAGAGGCAGATCCAGTCGTACCAGCAGCAACAGCAGTAGTACGCGCCTCGTCCTCAGCAGCATCAGCAGGCGGGATAAGGCCAGAGGCTTCCAGCGCCTCCGGCACGCTCTGCTCCACCGGCTCCACCAGCTCCATGGCAGGGAGTGCCTACTCCTCCTGCTGGACAGCAGGCTCCAGCATTCCCACGGGCGTGCTATCACTGCGGCGAGCAGGGACACTACGCCAATGTTTGTCCCCGGAAGGCGCAGTCTGGATAGCAGGGGCGCTCAGCTCAGCCCAAGGCGCCATCCCAAGGCAGGGTGAACCACGTGACGGCCGAGTCTGCGGCCGAGGCTCCCAACGTGGTTATTGGTACGTTCATGGTCAATACTCACCCTGCTACAGTGCTTTTTGATACTGGTGTTACGCATTCCTTCATTACTCGGTCTTTTGTCGAGCATCATGGCATTCATACTAGCACATTGAAGAGGGACATGTTAGTATCTTCCCTGAGAGGGCAGTTGAGGTCTCATATCTTCTGTCCTAGAGTCAGTGTTGTCATAAGGGGGTAGAGTTCAGTGCTAATCTGATGGTGCTAGACACCAAGGGTATCGATGTGATTTTGGGAATGGAGACCCTTGTTAAATGGGGTGTTAGGATTGATTGTGCTCAGAGGACTGTCCACTTGTCAGCACCGGATGGACAGGAGGTCATAGTCAGTGCTTCGGAGCCTTCTGGATTTCTTTGTCAGATGGAGGCTAGACCCATGGATGGTATTCGCATGGTGTCTGAATTCCCGGATGTCTTTCCGGATGATTTGCCAGGTATGCCGCCTGATCACGACATTGAGTTTTCTATTGATCTCTTGCCTGGCACAGCTCCTATTGCTAAGCGGCCCTATCGTATGGCACCTGTTGAGCATGAGGAAGTTAAGAAGACTGTTGATGAGTTGCTAGCCAAGGGTTATATCCATCGTAGTTTCTCTCCTTGGGCTTTTCCTGTATTGCTTGTAGAGAAGAAGGATGGCACGAAGAGAATGTGCGTCGATTATCGGGATCTGAATGCAGTCACCATCAAGAACAAGCATCCATTGCCTTGTATTGAGGATCTTTTTGATCAGCTTCAGGGTGCTTGTGTATTCTCGAAGATTGATCTGCGTTCGGGTTATCACCAGCTGAAGATTCGTCCCGAGGATATCCCGAAGACGGCATTCACCTGCAAGTATGGGCTATACGAGTATACGGTCATATCCTTTGGCTTGACCAATGCTCCGGCTTTCTTCATGCATCTGATGAACAAGGTTTTCATGGATTATCTGGACGCCTTTGTGGTGATATTCATTGATGATATCCTGGTATATTCCAAGTCAGAGGCAGAGCATGAGAAGCATCTGAGGGTCGTGTTATAGAGGCTCAGAGAGCACAAGCTGTATGCCAAGCTCAGCAAATGCGAATTCTGGATTGACGAGGTTCCATTCCTCGGTCATGTCATCTCCAAGGGAGGTATTGCTGTGGACCCCGGCAAGGTGAAGGATGTGCTTGATTGGGTGGTACCGCAGCCAGTGAAGGAAGTTCGCTCTTTTCTGGGCTTAGCAGGATATTATCGGAGGTTCATTGAGAATTTCTCCAAGATTGCGAAGCCTTTGACTTCCTTGCTGGAGAAGGGTGTGGATTTCTCTTGGTCTGATGAGCCCCAGAAGGCTTTCGAGGAGCTGAAGAAGAGGTTGACTACGGCGCCAGTCCTTACTCTGCCAAACCAGAGCAAGAGATTCACAGTGTATTGTGATGCTTCGAGGGATGGTCTTGGTTGCGTTCTGATGCAGGAGGGCAGAGTTATAGCTTATGCTTCACGGCAGTTGCGCCGGCACGAGCTGAATTATCCCACTCATGATCTGGAGTAGTCAACCTCGGGTACATCATTTGAGGCAGAACCCACTCTAGAGGCAGAGATCAGGCAGCATCAGAAAGAAGATAAGAAGCTGCAAGAAACCCATGAACTGCTCAAGATTGGCAAGGCACCTCATTTCAGAGAGGATGATCAGGGTACCTTGTGGTACAAGGGTCGGATATGTGTGCCGGATGTAGAGGATCTCAGGAAGCTGATCTTGAGTGAGGCTCATGATACAGCGTATTCCATTCATCCGGGCCGCACGAAGATGTATTATGACCTCAAGGAACGATTCTGGTGGTATGGAATGAAGCGTTCCGTTGCGGAGTACGTGGCTATCTGTGACACTTGTCAGCACGTCAAGGCAGAGCATCAGAGACCAGCAGGTCTATTGCAGCCATTGAAGATCTCAGAGTGGAAATGGGAGGAGATCACTATGGACTTCATTGTGGGATTGCCTCGTACTCAGAAAGGGTACAACTCTATATGGGTAGTAGTGGATCGGTTGACGAAGGTTGCCCACTTCATCCCGGTGAACACTACTTACTCTAGTGCCAGACTCGCAGAGATATACATCTCCAGGATCGTCTGTCTGCATGGTGTTCCAAAGAAGATCATATCTGACCGAGGATCTCAGTTCACTTCATGGTTCTGGGAGCAGTTGCATGATTTGTTAGACACGAAGCTACGCTTCAGTACTGCTTATCATCCTCAGACAGATGGGCAGACAGAGAGAACCAACCAAGTGTTGTAGGATATGCTTCGAGCCTGTGCTATTCAGTATGGCACCAGCTGGGATAAATGCCTGCCGTATGCAGAGTTTTCATACAACAACAGCTATCAGGCCAGTTTGAAGAAATCTCCTTTCGAGGCCCTGTATGGTCGGAAGTGCAGGACTCCGCTGTATTGGGATCAGATTGGCGAGAGGCAGGTGTTTTGTCTGGATATCGTTGAAGAGGCAGAACAGCTGGTACAGCAGGTGCGAGAGAACCTGAGGGTCGCACAGACTCGTCAGAAGAGCTACGCGGATGTTCGTCGTCGAGATCTGACATTTGCAGTGGATGATCATGTGTATCTAAAGGTCTCGCTGATGAGGGGAATTCGCAGGTTTAATGTGAAGGGGAAGTTAGCCCCTAGATACATTGGTCCGTTCAAGGTGTTGGAACGGAAGGGTGAGGTAGCATATCGTTTGGAGTTACCTCCCAGTCTCTCAGGAGTGCATGATGTCTTCCATGTATCTCAGCTGAAGAAGTGCTTGAGAGTGCCGGAAGACCAAGCACTATTGGAAGGGTTGGAAATGCAAGAGGACCTGACTTACACTGAGCATCCGGTGAAGATTCTGGAAACGTCTAAGAGAGTTACCAGGAACAAGAAGATCAAGATGTGCCATGTTCAGTGGAGTCATCACACAGAGGATGAGGCTACCTGGGAGCGAGAAGATGAGCTGAGGAAGACATATCCCGATCTCTTTGCTAGCTAGCCTATTCGAATCTCGGGATGAGATTCCTGTAAGGGGGGTAGGTTTGTAACACCCTAACGTAAATTTCATAATTTTTAGTGAATTTATTTTGGCTTAAATAAAATTTCTAAGGTTTTTCTTGATTTAGTTTGCATTTAAATTAATTTTATACCACAAGTAATTAAAAATTTATTTTAGGTTCAACATGTTTGTGCATTCATGCTGGTGCATCTCTTTTGTTTGTTTGAATGGTTGAGTTTGAATTCAAATCTCATTTGAATTCAAATAGAATTGAGTAGTTTGAAAAAGAAAAGGAGAGAGAAAAAGGAGAGGTCAGCCCAGCAGCCCACCAGCAGCCTCCTTTCTTTTCCTTTTCCCACGGCCCACCTTCTCTCCCGCGGCCTAGCAGCACCCGAGGCCCAGCTTCCTCAGCGCCAGCCCGCACACCTACTCTCTCTCTCACAGCCAGGGCCCGCCTGTCGGCGCTCCTTTCTTCCCCCTTTCTTTCTTCCTCCTTGCGCCCGACCTCCTCTGTTCCTTCTCCGCCGCCGCTCCCTCTACTCTTGGGCCCTCCCCTCCGCGCCATGCTCTGCCCGGGTCCGCACGCCAGCCTCACCCATACCTAGGCCCTTCTAGAAGCGAGCCCGCGCTCGGATTAGGTCGAGCCGCAACGAATCCGTGGCATCAAAGGGAAGTTAGCACCTCGATACGTCGGACCCTTCGAAATTCTCAATGTTTGTGGGCCAGTAGCATACAAACTCCGCCTTCCATCTCAATTGGCTGCTATTCACGATGTCTTTCATGTTTCTCAACTTAAGAAGTGTGTCAAAGTACCCACGGAAATTGTTGAGACATGTGCTATTGAGATTGAAACCGATCTCTCATACATCGAACAACCTCTTCGAATCCTGGATATCAAGGAAAGACTCACCAGAAGAAGGGCAGTTAAGATGTACAAAGTTTTATGGGATCATCACACCGAAGAAGAAGCGACTTGGGAAACTGAGTCTTATCTTCAACGGAATTTCCCAGACTTCCTTCAAGCCAATCCCCAAATTTAATCATCCGTTTCTGCTCAGCTTTAGAATCTCGGGACGAGATTCTTTTTAAGGGGGGAAGGCTGTAACATTCCTGTAATTAGAATTTAGACACTAGGTATTAGTGTGTGGTATGTATATTAGGATTTGTACAAAGCACTAGGGGTGTATTTGTAAAGTATGAATTTTATAAGTTCTTGTGTGCAATTGTGTGAAAATATTCTTAAATGTCAAATTCAATTGACTATAGCAAAGAAAAGTACAAATATGAAGTTAAAAATCTAAGAGAAATAGACTTTGTATAAAACTAAGGATTTAGGTGAAATTAAAACAAATATAAGGGTTATATATGAAATGGTTGAAATATAAAAGTCAAATTCAAATTTATTTAGGGGTTAATGTGTAAAAGTACAAGTAATCATGACAGGTCAGAAAATTTGTAAACATGCCCAAAGTTTGATCAAATTTAGCTGGGCAAAGACAAATTTAATTTAAATTCTATCTTGTTTCAAAATGTAATCCAAATAGCTGTAAATTTTGAGTTTCTAAACCCAAGCCCTAAAGCAATGTTGTAGAGTTTGAAAAACTCTACAACTTTCATGTTGAGCACTTTTTCATTTGACCTTTGTAGCAGTTGGGAAATTTTAGTTTACAGAGGGGTCCCTGAACTCTTTGGAAATTACGAACAGATCCTTCTGACTCCAGCCTGCTTCGTCTTCCTCTGACCACCGCCGCTTCCCTCACTGACCTCTGCTCTGCCATCGCCGTTCATCGCTGGCGCAGGCTCCCGAGCTCCACCTCCAACTGCTACACCATCCACGCGTCATCTCCCCTCGATTCCGGCCGCTTTCCTCTTCCTTCCTGGCCGCACGCGCGCGCGCCATGACACCCCGAGCCATCTCCGGCCGCCACCTCCTCGCCGTCGTGGACAGCTCACTGCAGCGCCTTAACCTCCTCCCTCTCGCGCGCAGCAGCACCACTTCAACACCTACGTGCTGTTCTGCTACTCCCAGCGTCCATTTCCCAGCATCCGAGCTGCATTTCCTCGCCGTCGTCTTCCTCCGCTCCGGCCGCGCACAGCACGCCCGTGGGCAGCCCACACCGGACCTCCTCCGCCTCAACCAACACCTGCACTAGCTTCCCCGTTGCTTGCTCGTGCTCGACGACCCACTGTTCTTCCCTAATTTCCACTGAAGCTTTGTCCCCGACGAGCGCCGCCGCCGCCGACTTCGGCCTCCACCGTGGGCAGCTCGCTCCGGGCACTTCCAAGCCACCACGGTACCCTAGCCAGCACCACATCATCACCCTGAAGCTGTTCGACCCATCCATTGGCTCCCTAGTCCACCACTGTGCCTCCCCGACGCTCGCCGGCGTTCTTTCTCGTCGCCGCCGCCTCTGTCTCCGTCGGTCTCCTTTAATCCAGCACGTCTTCTTCCAATTGATGGCACCTACACGTTCCCCGTGTCTCACTGAAGCTTATGCACAGGTTGCTTGCCAACGTTCGCCACCGGAGCTCCGCCGTCGACGGTGACCCCTCCGTCGTCACCTCGGGCTCAAGTCGAACTCCACCATTCCGGCCATCCCCGTCCACGACAAGTAGTGCAACTAGACCACAGTAAGACCCTGAGCTTTTCCCTGCCCTTGAACCTCGCCGCCGGTGACCACCGTCGCCGGAACACGATCGCCCCCGCTTTGCTCTGTTCGGGTTTACAGCCAAGGACCTCGGGTTAGAAGGAAAAGAAATCCAGGGGGTTAAGTGCATAGCCTAAGACTCAGTTGAATAGTAACCAGGGACCTCCTTATGTAAATCATGCTGTCAACTTAGAAATACTATATCTCTCCGAGGAAAAATCATAAAAATGTAAACTAAATTTTGTTGGAATCCTTAGATAAAGATCTACAACTTTACTTAAAGGGTCAACTTCAGTTTTTGAATGTTTGATGGTCTAATTTAAATATCAAATTTAGTTGCTTGTAGGCTTAGGAAATGCCTAGTAATTCATAGAAAAATGATAAAATAGTAAAACCAATTCTGTTAATTTTCTTTCAACATATAGAATTGAAGAAAAATAATTATCCTAGTATTCTAATGTTAGTTCCTTAATGTACAAGTTTAAATAGAAATAGTATATAGTTCATCTTACATAATTAATTTTTCATATATGTTAATGGTTCAAAAATCAAGAAAATATTTTAGGGTGCTATGCTTTAGTAGTTTAACCTGTGATTAAATTTCCAACTAAGAATTAGATGTCAAACATATTAGACATAATTTAATTAATCCATAATGTAATAATAATACAAAGATCATGTGAAAAATTAGTATAGTCAATGAATAAAGTTTTTAAGAACTACCCCATCTGTTGTTCCATGCCACTAGTTAGGTAATTAGTATAGCTAACCCTGTTGTTTAATGGGTTTCGATAAAACATATAATGCTCGATAAATGACTGCCCAGCACAGGGTAATTAAGTTATTTATCGAAATATAACATCATTTACATTGAATTGCAACTTTATCGTGAATTGAAATACAAATGTATGCATCCATTAAACTTCATCTTGCATATCATGTAGACTCGACCACTCTCGCTGACGGGGACTATCAGCTGATTCCGGATCAAGAAGGAGGTTATTCTGAAGACTCCGGGAATCTCGTCGCAGAATTCTCTGAAGTCCCGAACCAAGGTTCGGAGGATATTAACTTGACTGACCCCAGCCCCACCAGCGAAGGCAAGCCCCGGACATAACCCCTACTTTATTACACTGCAACCTATATTATTATTTATGTATATCTTTATGCATTAGGTTCTTAGGAGTTGTTTGGAAACCTTAGTTGCATAATCCCAGGAACCTATGTATTGAATACTAGAACTTGGGTCCGAATAGTTGCTCTGCCTATAGGATCGGTAGAAGTCGAGTGATTTCCTGTCACTCGCGTGATATAGGAGTTGTAATGTTTACATTCCTGTTATCACTATAAGGATGACGGACGGGAATTGTGAGGTATCATGGTTGAGATGATACCCCGTCTGTGTTGTGGAATTTGATAAGGTCGCAGTGTGTGGTAGCGGTGGTTAAGCGTTTGAAAGTACTAGCCACATGCTGTGAAATATGGTAAGCGGTAAGCCTAGTAACCGATCGGCCCGAGGGGTGGACATACCTCCCACCACATGTATTTGCTTCTTTTGGTTACTTTGTTCGACGTGTAGGCATACGTGTTGCTGGGCAACCAGGAATACGGGTTTTGTAGTCGCGCTACAGACGTATGTCCTGCACTTTGGAAGTGCGTATGACCTGCAGTCGCTTGTGGTGGATCTGATCCACGAGTCGGAATGAAAGGCAAACGGTTGCTTCGGAATGACCCTGTGGTGTTCCAAGCGTGTGTGTTAGGTTTACCTTGCACGGTTTGAATCTCGATTCAGAATCGTCCGCCTCTCACGATGTATGAGACTGCTTATTCCCTTTACCACATAGAGTAACAAGAGTAATTATGTGATTATCAAAGATGATGTTTGAGTAAAGATTCTACCATGTTTGAATAGTTATAGGTGCTTACCTAGAATGGTTAATCAACTAGAACCTGAAAGCTAAAAGTTGAAATTAAGGATCTACTCTTTGTTGCTTTTCAGCTGAAAACCCTACCCAAAGCTAAAAGCCATCATGAGTTTAGTTATGGGCTAAGGTATACCCAATTTCGGGTAAGTCTTGCTGAGTATTAGTATACTCAGCCTTGCTTTTGTTGATTTAATCCAGGTAATCTCCCTGATGAGCCAGCTTTCATTACCCCGTGGCCCTACCCTTTGCCTGATGGTTGGTCCGTGGAATGGGATCCGTCCCCGGCCAACACAGATTCCGCCGAGTGATATTATGCCAGGGCTAGCATAATATCTGTAATGACGACGTGTATAATGACTACGCTTTTCAAACTCCGCTGCTTTGTCTGAAAACTAAAACCTGTCTTGTAATAATCTCTCCTCCGTGGGAGCTAATGATGCTTTATACATTTTTGTAATATAACTGCCTGTGGTGTAAGATATTTTGGCATTGTATCTCTGGACTCACCTTCGTGTGAGGTACCTTGTTGGATCCTGCGTTCGGTGGTTTATCGGGACGTTACCCGACAGACCAATAGTTTTATACCGTTTGAAGTACGAGGTAGCCCTTCGGTGAGGACTCGCGTACTTGAGCCGGTATAAATTAGGTTGGTTCTGCCACAGCTGGTATCAGAGCTAACAAGTATACTCTGGAGATATAATTAGCCTTAAAAAGTAATTTTTAGTATAAAATTGATTAATCAAGTACTTGCGAACTACGTTGGTTCATTAAGGAATTTTGTATAGTACGTAAGCCCTAGGGTAATGTTATTACGGGAATTAGAGGTGGCTGTAACATATATATATAACTCTAACTTCCAGCATTACTTTTCTGTTGAAACTTAAATTTATGCACAACCCAACCTTACTTTCTGTAACGACATCTTCGATCGTGAGGTAAGAAGGTAAGGATCCTCAGCCAATTGAGGGAGCTTGGCCTTCCTGTCGGTGATGCGAACCGAACACTGTTTCTCAAGCAGTGGCCTACTTGAGATGCTGCCAATGTGCCAACTTCGGTTGACTACATTGGGAGTATATGGTTCGGCGCAGGGTATGGCGATCGCTGTTCATACCCCCGCATTTTGCGGTACCCCCGTGAATACGTTATCTCGATAACGTATGTTAACGTTGTCTGTACGGCGGTAATTGTACAGATGCTGTTTCTATAGTGAGCAGTAATGAATGGGGACGCTTTCATGACATGCTGGCATGAAAGGTTCATTGGATATATATATGCATTGTGGTTTTCTGCAGGTACACTAACCACGATTCCGAAACTAGGACGGATAGGGTTTATCGACTAGTTAATAGTGAGAGACGTATTTATATTGTGCCACCGTAACTAACCACGTAAGACCAAGATTACTTGGCAGTTAATTTTTGTTTGTGAGATCGGTTAGTACGTGCATGCATAATCCATTAATCAACTAAATTGAATGCTTAAATTGATGCTTCCTAAGAAATAGGCAACATGTTGGTATTTCTTAATTTGGGTAAGTAGAATCTTTAGTTGGGTATCTTAGGCATCCATCTGATTTCCAGCCTTTGCTGTTATCAGAATTAGCTATCTTAATCCATTTTACCTTGTAAATTTTTTTCAACAGGGTAAAAATATCTTACCATTTGCACTGTTGTCGCAGATGGCTGCTCCTGCTAATACCTTTTGGGATCAGGAGGGGCACTTTCACACCAATGGTTTACATTGGGAAGGGTTTCCTCGTCTTTTGTGGGAATCCTTGAGCATGTTTCATTATACAGAGTCTCCTCTGTATGATGGGGTAGAGTATCGTGAAGAAGGAGTTCCCCGCTGCAGGGTTAAGATGATAATTCCTCAACACCCTTTTCGCTCCTCATGGCAGCCCATAGAAGTGGAAGTGGTTGGATATCGTCTGGTTGACACCCTTGAAACTGCTGCCTTAGAAGCCATCAAACTTTTTTGCACTCAGCATCCGATGGAAGTTGCTGCATATCCTATTGGGTTATTTCCTACCATTGACCCTGATAATTCGGGATGGAATTTTCGGACAGAACATCTTGGTCATATGCTAGGAGATCTGGCTGAAGAAACCATCCGTATCGTTACCAGGTTTATGGATGTGCAATATCATTACCAGATGCTACTGCGTCATGGGGTGAGTCAGATAACTGGTGTGGCTCAAAGCCACTATCGGAATGCTGACCATCAAGTAACCCAAATAGAAGAATTACAAGCCTTGGTAACACAAAAGGATGAAATCATTGCAGCAAGGGATGAGACAATCCTCCATCGTGAAGATCAGATCAATGAGAGTGATCATATTATCACTCAGCGTGACACTGTTATTGAGTTCCTACAGGCACAAATTCATGATCTGATACTTGTGGCTGATGATGCCCAGGCTCACATTGAGGAACTGCAGCAGCAACTGATACTTCATGCTATACCCATAATGCCTGAAGAAGAAGAAGAAGATCCAGAAGAGATTGAGGGTGTTTCGGAGATTGACTCTGAGCATGGGGATCCTGTTCCTAGTCCCTATCACTCTCCCTCTGGCAGTCAGTCGTCTGTAGGAAATTTCGACAATTTTTAGTAAATCGTCGACTTTCGAGATGTAATCCAAGGGAATGTAATAGTTTAAGTAGTTAAACCTCGTGCCATTTGATGTAACATAGATGGCCTATGTAGTGAACTTCGGACATGAGATGTGAAGAACTATCCGAGTCAGCAATGTTATATAATTTCCTGTTTTATCATCTTGTTCACTATTTTTAAATTCTGAGATGAGATGATTGAACGGAATATATGCATTGTTTATCTAAAGTGTTTTGTTTTCTGAAATTGGGAGTAAGGTTATATGGTTAATGATGGACATCTCCTTTATTTCAGATGGTTGGAGCCACACGCGGAACCCCGGAAGGTTTTCGGGCTGATCAGGCCAGCGGTTCCCAACAACCGCCACCACCTCCTCCCAACCTTGCCGAAGTCATGGCTCGGCAAACGGAGCTGCTCAACCTGCTGGTATAAGCCCAGCAAAACCAGCAGCATCAAATCCGAGGAGGCCGTGATGATCGCAATCCTCCTGTGGCTAGTTACCAAGATTTTCTCAGTACCCAGCCGCCCTTTTTCAGTAAGGCTGAAGAACCTTTGGATGCCGATGCATGGCTCCATATTATCGAATCGAAGTTTGCTTTACTGACAATACCATGTGCGGACTCTAGCAAAGCTTCTTTTGCTACTCAACAACTTCGTGGTGCCGCTTGAATCTGGTGGGACAATTTCTATGCCATGAAACCTGCAGGGCATGTCATCACATGGGATGAATTCCGGGTCGCCTTTCGAGCACATTATATTCCCGCAGGACTATTGGAGTGAAAACTTAATGAGTTCCTGGCTCTTACTCAAGGTGCCAATACAGTTCTGCAGTACGCACAGAATTTCAATCATCTGTGCCAGTATGCGGGATATCATGCAGATAATGATGCCAAGAAACAAGATCGTTTCCGTCGAGGCCTTAATACCAAGCTCAAGGAACGCCTGAATCTTGTGAGGGCTAATACTTTCATTGAGTTGGTTAACATGGCCTTAACTCAAGAAGATTGCATCGTGGCGCATTATGCCGAGAAAAAGCGAAAGACTCCTACTGGACCCTCGAGTGCTCAATCACCGAGGTATCGGGTTGTTCCCAATACACCATTCAGAGCACCGCAGCGGAATGCCTCAACAGGCCGATTGGTTTTCAGGCCGCCCCAACAGCAGGGAAGGTATAGACCTCCCGTTCCTCCGCAACAAGTACAACCATCTGGCCCACGGCCAAATGTTCAACAAGTACCACAGAGAGGCAGCAACTATCGCTGTTTCAATTGCGGAAGTGCGGATCATTTCATCCGGGATTGTCCGCGGCCCAAGAAACCTAATCCAGGACAAGGCTCTACCCAGGGTAACCAGAATAAGGGCAAGAAGCCGGTGATGCAAGTCCGGCAAGGACGGATTAACTTCACCACTTTGACAGAACTTCCAGATGGAGCTCCCATCATGTCGGGTACATTTTCTATTCACCACAAACCAGTTGTTACTTTATTTGATTCTGGAGCAACACATAGCTTTATTAGTAACAACTGTGGTACCCGACTAGGACTTGATTCTTGTCCTATCCAGGGGTCATACATGATTTCTACCCCTGGAGGAAAAATCACCTCCAACAAAATGGTTAAAAGTGTGCCAATTCAGTTAGGTAGCATTGAAATCAAAACTGATTTGGTTTTACTAAGTTTGGAGGGTATCGATATTATACTTGGGACAAACTGGATGACTGAACATCGAGTCCGGTTAGACATATCTTCCCGAGTTATCGAAATTGATTCACCGTATCGTGGGGCCATTACTCTTTATTTGCCTCAGCCAGAATATCTGCATCCTTGTACTTATGCTACCACAGATATCAAAGTTAAGGATATTTCTATAGTATGTGAGTACCCCGATGTCTTTCCAGACGACTTGCCTGGAATGCCACCAGATAGAGACATCGAGTTCATCATTGAACTTCAACCGGGCACTGCTCCTATTTCAAAGAGGCCGTATCGCATGCCTCCAAATGAATTAGCAGAACTGAAAATTCAGCTTCAAGATCTTCTTGATAAGGGGTATATACGTCCCAAGTGCTTCACCTTGGGGTTGTTCTGCTCTCTTTGTCAAGAAGAAAGACGATAGTCTGAGGCTATGTGTCGATTACTGTCCACTCAATGCGGTTACTATTAAAAAATAAGTATCCTCTTCCCCGCATTGATATCTTGTTCGATCAACTAGCCGGAGCTAAGGTCTTCTCCAAGATTGACTTACGCTCTGGTTATCATCAGATCAAGATTAGGCCTTGTGATATTCCAAAAACGGCCTTCTCGACCAGATATGGACTTTATGAATATCTGGTTATGTCATTTGGACTTACTAATGCACCGGCATACTTCATGTATCTCATGAATTCAGTATTTATGCCGAAATTAGACAAATTTGTCGTGGTCTTCATTGATGACATTCTGATATATTCCAAAACTAAAGAAGACCATGCTAAGCATTTACGTGTCGTTCTTCAATGACTACGTGATCATCGCCTTTATGCCAAATTCTCGAAATGTGAATTTTGGCTGGATAGTGTGAAATTTTTGGGACATACTATCTCTAGTGAAGGCATATCGGTTGATCCAACCAAAGTTCAAGAAGTTATGGACTGGAACCCTCCCACTTCAGTCCATCAAATCCGAAGTTTCCTTGGATTGGCAGGATATTATCGCCGATTCATTCCAGACTTCTCCAAGATAGCTAAACCTATGAATGAGCTACTTAAGAAAGAAGTTAAATTCCGTTGGGATGATAGGTGTGAGGAACCATTTCACACCTTGAGAAAACTTCTGACGACTGCTCCAGTATTAGCTCAGCCAGATAGTAGACAGCCTTTTGATGTCTATTGCTATGCTTCTGGAACTGGCCTTGGTTGTGTCCTTATGCAAAACAACCGGGTTATTGCTTATGCATCCCGAGCACTTCGAATTCATGAGCAAAATTATCCAACACATGATCTTGAATTGGCAGCAGTTATCCATGCTCTCAAGATCTGGAGACATCATCTTATGGGTGTTAAGTGTAACATTTACACTGACCATAAGAGCCTCAAGTATATTTTCACTCAAGCTGACTTAAATATGAGGCAAAGGCGTTGGTTGGAATTGATTAAAGATTATGACCTTGAGGTACACTATCATCCGCGCAAAGCTAATGTGGTTGCGGATGCACTTAGCCGCAAGTCACATTGTCACTGCTTATCTGTATCCACCTTTAGTGACACTCTCTGCCATCAGATGAGAAAACTCAATTTAGAGATCATTCCTCAAGGTAGTCTAAATTTGCTATCCATTGAGTCTACTCTGCGGGATAGAATCATCATGTCGCAACTACATGATGAGGGTATCAAAATCATCAAATCAAAGCTATCCCAGGGAGAAGCCAAATATAAGTGTTTTCATACTGATCATCAAGGAGTCCTATGGTTCAACGATCGAATTGTTGTACCTAAGGATCATCAACTTCGCAAGCAAATCCTTGATGAAGCACATTTATCCAAGTTCTCTATTCATCCTGGTAGCACCAAAATGTATCAAGATCTATGGCAACATTTTTGGTGGACCAGAATGAAAAGAGAAATTGCTAAATATGTGTCCGAGTGCGATACTTGCCAGAGGGTCAAAGCTAGCCACTTAAAAGCTTCTGGTACACTTCAACCACTACCCATTCCGTCATGGAAATGGGAAGACATTAGCATGGATTTCATTGTCGGTCTTCCCAACACATGTCAAAAGCATGACTCCATATGGGTAATCATTGATAGACTCACAAAAACAGCTCATTTTCTTCCTGTGCATACCACTTACTCTGCTAAGAAGTATGCCGAAGTCTATCTGGACCAAATTGTCCGATTACATGGGGTTCCAAAAACCATCCTCTCTGATCGAGGAGCCCAATTCATTGCACGATTCTGGGAGCAATTGCAATCAGCTCTAGGGACCAAATTGATTCGAAGCTCTGCGTATCATCCCCAGACTGATGGGCAGACTGAGCGAGTTAACCAAATCCTTGAAGACATGCTCCGAGCTTGTATTATTCACTATGGTACAAGTTGGGACAAGTGCCTTGCTCTAGCTGAATTTGCTTATAACAATAGTTATCAAGCTAGTCTTGAAATGGCTCCTTTCGAAGCATTATATGGTCGCAGATGTCGAACTCCTTTGAGTTGGTCTGAGACCGGTGAACGCAAAATCTTCGGACCAGACCTAGTCATTGAAGCCGAAGATAAGGTTAAGATTATCCAATCTAATCTTAAAACCGCTCAGTCCCGACAGAAGAGCTACGCGGATAAGAGGAGGAAACCTCTGCAATTTCAAGTAGGAGATTTTGTCTATCTCCGAGTATCTCCTACCAAAGGTGTCCAACGTTTCGGCATCAAAGGGAAGTTAGCACCTCGATACGTCGGACCCTTCGAAATTCTCAATGTTTGTGGGCCAGTAGCATACAAACTCCGCCTTCCATCTCAATTGGCTGCTATTCACGATGTCTTTCATGTTTCTCAACTTAAGAAGTGTGTCAAAGTACCCACGGAAATTGTTGAGACATGTGCCATTGAGATTGAAACCAATCTCTCATACATCGAACAACCTCTTCGAATCCTGGATATCAAGGAAAGACTCACCAGAAGAAGGGCAGTTAAGATGTACAAAGTTTTATGGGATCATCACACCAAAGAAGAAGCGACTTGGGAAACTGAGTCTTATCTTCAACGGAATTTCCCAGACTTCCTTCAAGCCAATCCCCAAATTTAATCATCCGTTTCTGCTCAGCTTTAGAATCTCGGGACGAGATTCTTTTTAAGGGGGGAAGGCTGTAACATTCCTGTAATTAGAATTTAGACACTAGGTATTAGTGTGTGGTATGTATATTAGGATTTGTACAAAGCACTAGGGGTGTATTTGTAAAGTATGAATTTTATAAGTTCTTGTGTGCAATTGTGTGAAAATATTCTTAAATGTCAAATTCAATTGACTATAGCAAAGAAAAGTACAAATATGAAGTTAAAAATCTAAGAGAAATAGACTTTGTATAAAACTAAGGATTTAGGTGAAATTAAAACAAATATAAGGGTTATATATGAAATGGTTGAAATATAAAAGTCAAATTCAAATTTATTTAGGGGTTAATGTGTAAAAGTATAAGTAATCATGACAGGTCAGAAAATTTGTAAACATGCCCAAAGTTTGATCAAATTTAGCTGGGCAAAGACAAATTTAATTTAAATTCTATCTTGTTTCAAAATGTAATCCAAATAGCTGTAAATTTTGAGTTTCTAAACCCAAGCCCTAAAGCAATGTTGTAGAGTTTGAAAAACTCTACAACTTTCATGTTGAGCACTTTTTCATTTGACCTTTGTAGCAGTTGGGAAATTTTAGTTTACAGAGGGGTCCCTGAACTCTTTGGAAATTACGAACAGATCCTTCTGACTCCAGCCTGCTTCGTCTTCCTCTGACCACCGCCGCTTCCCTCACTGACCTCTGCTCTGCCATCGCCGTTCATCGCTGGCGCAGGCTCTCGAGCTCCACCTCCAACTGCTACACCATCCACGCGTCATCTCCCCTCGATTCCGGCCGCTTTCCTCTTCCTTCCTGGCCGCACGCGCGCGCGCCATGACACCCCGAGCCATCTCCGGCCGCCACCTCCTCGCCGTCGTGGACAGCTCACTGCAGCGCCTTAACCTCCTCTCTCTCGCGCGCAGCAGCACCACTTCAACACCTACGTGCTGTTCTGCTACTCCCAGCGTCCATTTCCCAGCATCCGAGCTGCACAGCACGCCCGTGGGCAGCCCACACCGGACCTCCTCCGCCTCAACCAACACCTGCACTAGCTTCCCCGTTGCTTGCTCGTGCTCGACGACCCACTGTTCTTCCCTAATTTCCACTGAAGCTTTGTCCCCGACGAGCGCCGCCGCCGCCGCCTTCGGCCTCCACCGTGGGCAGCTCGCTCCGGGCACTTCCAAGCCACCACGGTACCCTAGCCAGCACCACATCATCACGCTGAAGCTGTTCGACCCATCCATTGGCTCCCTAGTCCACCACTGCGCCTCCCCGACACTCGCCGGCGTTCTTTCTCGTCGCCGCCGCCTCTGTCTCCGTCGGTCTCCTTTAATCCAGCACGTCTTCTTCCAATTGATGGCACCTACACGTTCCCCGTGTCTCACTGAAGCTTATGCACAGGTTGCTTGCCAACGTTCGCCACCGGAGCTCCGCCGTCGACGGTGACCCCTCCGTCATCACCTCGGGCTCAAGTCGAACTCCACCATTCCGGCCATCCCCGTCCACGACAAGTAGTGCAACTAGACCACAGTAAGACCCTGAGCTTTTCCCTGCCCTTGAACCTCGCCGCCGGTGACCACCGTCGCCGGAACACGGTCGCCCCCGCTTTGCTCTGTTCGGGTTTACAGCCAAGGACCTCGGGTTAGAAGGAAAAGAAATCCAGGGGGTTAAGTGCATAGCCTAAGACTCAGTTGAATAGTAACCAGGGACCTCCTTATGTAAATCATGCTGTCAACTTAGAAATACTATATCTCTCCGAGGAAAAATCATAAAAATGTAAACTAAATTTTGTTGGAATCCTTAGATAAAGATCTACAACTTTACTTAAAGGGTCAACTTCAGTTTTTGAATGTTTGATGGTCTAATTTAAATATCAAATTTAGTTGCTTGTAGGCTTAGGAAATGCCTAGTAATTCATAGAAAAATGATAAAATAGTAAAACCAATTCTGTTAATTTTCTTTCAACATATAGAATTGAAGAAAAATAATTATCCTAGTATTCTAATGTTAGTTCCTTAATGTACAAGTTTAAATAGAAATAGTATATAGTTCATCTTACATAATTAATTTTTCATATATGTTAATGGTTCAAAAATCAAGAAAATATTTTAGGGTGCTATGCTTTAGTAGTTTAACCTGTGATTAAATTTCCAACTAAGAATTAGATGTCAAACATATTAGACATAATTTAATTAATCCATAATGTAATAATAATACAAAGATCATGTGAAAAATTAGTATAGTCAATGAATAAAGTTTTTAAGAACTACCCCATCTGTTGTTCCATGCCACTAGTTAGGTAATTAGTATAGCTAACCCTGTTGTTTAATGGGTTTCGATAAAACATATAATGCTCGATAAATGACTGCCCAGTACAGGGTAATTAAGTTATTTATCGAAATATAACATCATTTACATTGAATTGCAACTTTATCGTGAATTGAAATACAAATGTATGCATCCATTAAACTTCATCTTGCATATCATGTAGACTCGACCACTCTCGCTGACGGGGACTATCAGTTGATTCCGGATCAAGAAGGAGGTTATTCTGAAGACTCCGGGAATCTCGTCGCAGAATTCTCTGAAGTCCCGAACCAAGGTTCGGAGGATATTAACTTGACTGACCCCAGCCCCACCAGCGAAGGCAAGCCCCGGACATAACCCCTACTTTATTACACTGCAACCTATATTATTATTTATGTATATCTTTATGCATTAGGTTCTTAGGAGTTGTTTGGAAACCTTAGTTGCATAATCCCAGGAACCTATGTATTGAATACTAGAACTTGGGTCCGAATAGTTGCTCTGCCTATAGGATCGGTAGAAGTCGAGTGATTTCCTATCACTCGCGTGATATAGGAGTTGTAATGTTTACATTCCTATTATCACTATAAGGATGACGGACGGGAATTGTGAGGTATCATGGTTGAGATGATACCCCGTCTGTGTTGTGGAATTTGATAAGGTCGCAGTGTGTGGTAGCGGTGGTTAAGCGTTTGAAAGTACTAGCCACATGCCGTGAAATATGGTAAGCGGTAAGCCTAGTAACCGATCGGCCCGAGGGGTGGACATACCTCCCACCACATGTATTTGCTTCTTTTGGTTACTTTGTTCGACGTGTAGGCATACGTGTTGCTGGGCAACCAGGAATACGGGTTTTGTAGTCGCGCTACAGACGTATGTCCTGCACTTTGGAAGTGCGTATGACCTGCAGTCGCTTGTGGTGGATCTGATCCACGAGTCGGAATGAAAGGCAAACGGTTGCTTCGGAATGACCCTGTGGTGTTCCAAGCGTGTGTGTTAGGTTTACCTTGCACGGTTTGAATCTCGATTCAGAATCGTCCGCCTCTCACGATGTATGAGACTGCTTATTCCCTTTACCACATAGAGTAACAAGAGTAATTATGTGATTATCAAAGATGATGTTTGAGTAAAGATTCTACCATGTTTGAATAGTTATAGGTGCTTACCTAGAATGGTTAATCAACTAGAACCTGAAACCTAAAAGTTGAAATTAAGGATCTACTCTTTGTTGCTTTTCAGCTGAAAACCCTACCCAAAGCTAAAAGCCATCATGAGTTTAGTTATGGGCTAAGGTATACCCAATTTCGGGTAAGTCTTGCTGAGTATTAATATACTCAGCCTTGCTTTTGTTGATTTAATCCAGGTAATCTCCCTGATGAGCCAGCTTTCATTACCCCGTGGCCCTACCCTTTGCCTGATGGTTGGTCCGTGGAATGGGATCCGTCCCCGGCCAACACAGATTCCGCCGAGTGATATTATGCCAGGGCTAGCATAATATCTGTAATGACGACGTGTATAATGACTACGCTTTTCAAACTCCGCTGCTTTGTCTGAAAACTAAAACCTGTCTTGTAATAATCTCTCCTCCGTGGGAGCTAATGATGCTTTGTACATTTTTGTAATATAACTGCCTGTGGTGTAAGATATTTTGGCATTGTATCTCTGGACTCACCTTCGTGTGAGGTACCTTGTTGGATCCTGCGTTCGGTGGTTTATCGGGACGTTACCCGACAGACCAATAGTTTTATACCGTTTGAAGTACGAGGTAGCCCTTCGGTGAGGACTCGCGTACTTGAGCCGGTATAAATCAGGTTGGTTCTGCCACAAGATTGATATGGAAGACAGCTAGAATCGGCTTGGATCAGCCGATAACAAGCATCCTAAGATTGTGTGTGCATCTCTGATGCATCGACTACGTGCAGCCGATGTAGGACAGAACAGAAGAATTATATCGGCAGTAGCCGATATTAGAAAGATAACAACTGGATTGGCTAGTCAGCCGATGGTAGAAGCATATCAAAAGAAATGCATCGGCTGACAGTTGTTACACAGAAACATCATGGACTGAAAGGAAACGGATGCTTAGCACCTGAACTGATAGCCGACGCTGAATCATAACCGCAGAGATGTATAAGCTAAGCAGCAGATACACATGAACTAACAAGGATCTTTATACGATAAGGAACTTAAGGAAACAGCAATCAAGACGAGGACAATGTCTTGATGGTACGGATATGAGCACTAGGGTGATAGGATTAACTAACTGTCACACTTCTCCACTTAAAACATACATCCTATAATTACTTTTCAGCTATAGCACATGTACACAACAAAAGGTACAAGTAAATCATTCATTCCCTAATATTTAACCTAGACCACAAATCAAGACTTTCAACTCAAGATCACAACATAAAACTTGTAGATTTTGTCCTAAGGATTTAAACAAAACTGATTTTGTATTTTTATGAACTTCTTACGAAAATCTATGAAATGTAGAAGTTCACTGATTTGAAATAAAGAAAGTTCTGGAAATCTTACAGAAAACACCCTAAAACTTTCTAAACCAAAGCAATTATGTCCCTGGTCGGGGAAAACAAAGAATGGAAAGGTAACGACGATATTCCGGTAAAGGAGTTGCCGGCATTAAGAAGATTCAGTGAATCAGGGCAAACCTTGAGGTAGCCTTGGTTGTGGAGAAGAACAGACGGGAAGTGAATTCCCGCAGTGAATAGGATTGGCGATGAGAAGTGCTCGACGGTGACGAGATTCCGTGGGTGACGAAGAAGCTTGCCAGGGGATTGTAGTGGGTGAAGAATGACCGGAGAGGTATTCCTCACGGTGATCCGTGGCGACGATAGTCGACTTTGCCACGGCGATGATATTCTGGCGAAGGGATCCGAAGAGGCTCGATAAGAGGGTTCACGAGCTTCCTCGAGGTGTCATGGTCTTGCTCGGTGATCGACGATGAATAAGAACTACCGGACGTTAAGGACCCCTGGGACGAGATGATAGAACCGGCTTGGTTCGCTATGCCGATTCCTCCACGAACCTTAGGGTTTTCCTGCTCACGGGTTGAACTTCCCCCGCTCACGCGCGGTGTGCCACTGAAACACGGCCGGCACACTCGCGCAGCTGCTCCTTCCAAGCTCGTCACGCCCGACCACTGCCTTCGCTCCGCGGCTTCTCTTTCTGATTCACCACGCCATACTCACACCTCCGCCTTCGCGAGGACCGTGGTCTGTCTGTATTAGGGCCGTGCCTTCCGCTGCCTTTTCCTCGACGGCCTCTAATATCCATCACGCGCGACCCTCTTGCACCCAACTCGGTCGCGGCCTGAGCTCGCCCAGCGGAAACACCGTCATGCGTTGTACGCCGCCACCCTGCACGTCGTCGCTCGGCACGTCGTTGCCCTGCACAGTTACTCCTCTTCTCCTGTTGTCGGACCCGCGTCGCCTCGGCCTTATCGCGCCGCACCTGCACACTGTTGCTCTACACACCGTCGCAACATCCGCCCGACGGCGTCTTGCACCCTTGACGCTTCGCCCAACAGCAGGACCCTCGCGTCCTCCAGCACCACGCGTATCGGCATTTCATCGAACACTTGAGCTGCGTCCTTGATACGGCCATCGCGTTCCTGCATCTCGCACAACAGCTTTCCACCGCAACTCCTCCTGCGTGTGCCGTTGCTCGGCACGTCATACTCCAGCATCGCCTGTTCATGCCCATGGCCCCACTCTGCTCCGGCCGCCCAACACCTGCATACACCACCAGCTTCCGCGCGTCACCTCGCGCACGCTCGCGCCACCCACTCACGCGTGCCGCCTGGAGCCACACGCTCTGCGCCGTCCGAGCGCCCTGCTCGCGCGTACCTCCTGCGCATGCTGCTCCTCCTGCGCGCGCCTAGCTGCCACGCCGAGCCGTCCGCGCGCTTCACTCCAGTGCGCCCCGTTCCCACGCGCCTGTGCTACCGCATGAATCCGCCTCTGGGCTCACACGTTCGCGCCAGGGCCTGCTCGCTGCTGCCCGCGTGCCAACACCGGCCTGCCGCCCAGCTTCTGCTTCTGTGCGTTGCGCGCTCGCTCGGCGCCCGCCATCGCCCGTGCTCCAGCCCCCGCTCACGCGCCCGAGCCGTGCTCCGCTCGCCGCCAGCTCGCTCGGGCTTGCCTGCGCCTCGCGCCTCCACTCGCCCGCGCGTGCTCCGCCTGGGCCCGCCAGCCCGCGCCGCTCGCGCACGCGCTGCGCGCCTCCCCGCGCGCGCTCCGCTCACCGGCCCGCCCGCTCGGCTCGCGCGCCAGTCACCACTGCGCCGAGCCGCTGCCGCTTCAGCTTCCGCTCGCCCGCGCCTGGGCCCAGCCGAGCCGCCCACCACGCGCCTGCTGCCGCAGCCGCCAGCCCCCGCGCAAGCCCGAGCTGCTCGCCCGCGTGGGGCTGCCAGCACACCGCCAGCTGCCGGCCGAGCCCACGCCGGCCTTCAGCAAGCAGAGGAAGGGAGGTAGGGAGGGGATAAGGGAGAGGGAGGTATCACTGCCAGTGAAAGAAAGAGGGAACCAAGTAGAAGAAGAACAGAGAGAGAAGAAAGAGGAATGGATTTCCCTAAGGACTTATGCGTAATTACAGAAAACTGCAAGGGTCTGTTTGTAAAACAAAATTTCCCATCAATCTAAAACCCGAATGAAGAAATGCCCAAAACGAAAGTTGGAGAGTTTTTCAAACTCTACAATATTGCTTTAGGGCTCAAGTTCGAAAACTCAAAACTTGTATCTTTACACGTGAAGTTTTGAACAAAAGTCGGATTTGAATGGCTTTTATCCTAAAGAATGAAACTTTATAAAATTCAGGACCTAAATGCAAGAATTTATGACACGTCATAATGACGGGATAGACTCGTCATAATGGTTGGATAGACATGTCATGGTGACTTGCACTTTTTACACTTTAGTCCTGAGTAAATTTTGAAAGTTACTTTTGTAAATCAACAATTTGCACAAAAGGACTTGTGCTTTTATAAAATTACATAAATACCCTTATTTTCACCACTTTACCCAAAATTTTTACACACTTCAACATACACATTTCAAATGAAACTTTCAAATAAACATACATTTTTACAAGGGATAACATAAGAAAAACATGTTTACCAAAACCACCTTTCACTTATTTTGAAATTACCCTAATCCAAATACTTTTTGCAAAAACAACCCTAGGTTTTTTTGTAATTACAAAATACCCCTTTTTACTTGTACTTTAAATTTTCAAAAGCTTCACACAAACACACCTGAGCTTTATACTAACAAGCATACACTTCACACTATCAAATTATAAGCCTAGCTTACAGGCACATGAACTGTCACATGTCTCCCAGCCGACGTCCCTGTGACGCCCTATTCTTCATGTATTTATTTTACGCTTCCGCATTCCTTGAACTGATTCTTGATTCTGTTGTAATAAAAATATTCATTTATAATTTATACGCATTTATTTCGAGATACGTGTTGTGATATCTTGATGATTCTGTTGTATATATGCGTGACTTGATCCTGGCGCATATATGATTGCTCGGTTTATGTTCTTATAAATCGGGTGTGACATACAAGAAGGCGAAGCGGACGAGGCAAGGCAACTAGAGCTAGACTCGGCAGAAGAAGTTAGATGCAATGCTCTAATTCAGTCACCACGCTACCTCCAAGGCATCCAACACTACCACGACCACAACGCCCAGGAGAGATCCATCAGCATCGGCGATCTGGTCCTCCGTCGCATCCAGGACGAGACTGGGTTGCACAAGCTCAACTCGCGATGGGAAGGGCCCTTCATCATCTCCAAGGTTACAAGAGTAAGGTCATATCGACTACAGTACCCTTATGGCCAAGAGGTTCCAAACTCCTGGAATATCAAACACCTACGTTGTTTCTACCCCTAGATAACTTGTACTCAAAGTTGTCATCTACAGCGCAGCATTTTTATCAATAAAGAGTTGGTTTGGCTCCCAAACGACCACTTCTGTCTCCAAGCTAGATTGTAGAACTCGGGGGCTCAGGCCACAAGTACTAACAACATGCTAACTACCCTAAGTCACCAGGAGTACTCGGGGTCTAATGCATGAGTTCTACCTGCAAGACTACTCCTTCGCCAACACGGCTAAGTCGCAAAGCTACTTGCGCAAACTCCGACTACCTCGAGTACTAACCTATACAGTTTGTCAGAACCAAACGAGTAGTAACTATGAAAACATCGAAGGGGTCACGAAGCCTATAAACTTTTTGCAATCTAGAGTGCCGCACGAAGTGGGTAAATCCTAATTCGCCCAAAACCCTTGCGAGGGGCTAGCTACTGAACGCCAAGTTATTAACTACCTCTAGAGTCATTGCACTCCGAGTTGCTTAACCCACGTGTAATGATATTCCCAAAGTCCTATGATTGACAGTACTAGAGGAGCACTCGAAACTAATCAATAGGAATCACAAAGGACATATTTACATATAATCAGACAGATTGTTCATGATATGTTCTTTGCACCTAATCTTGCTCTAGGTTCTCCACTATCTTCTGAGCCACTAGCCCAACTTCTTCAAGGTATTCCACGAACTTCTCCTCAAACTAGTCTGCAGCCATACCATCAACCAGTGGACTCATGTCGGCCTTGGGACAAAATAACTTTAGAAGTCCGAGGACGTGCGACACGTACATTCTAGTGGTCTCTGAGATGTAGCAACTATCTTTTGTGGAGCTTCATGAAGACGCTTCAATAGAGTCCAATTGTGACTACTCCTTCCTCCGGAGGGTCCACCATGTTGATGACTACTTGTGCAGCACTCCTCAGCTCCTCAAGCTCTTTCTATTTCAGCTCCCCCTCGGCGGCCATGTCCATGATCTGCTGCATGCACTGCACTATCTACTTGTCAGCATCTTCAAGTTGCTTTGCAGGAGCTCCACGTCATCTGAACGACCATACACAAGATTCTTCATGTCAGTTAGCAGTTCTTCTGTATATCTTAATGTATTTTTGAGTTTTGCGGGCAAACGACAAGGAGAAGCACTCGCACAAATTTAGAAAATACTACTCATCTCCATCAAACTGGGTAAAGTAGTCAGGAGAATTATTACCTCGATATGTCTTGGCCAGGGATTTGTTTCTCTGTCAAGTTTTCAATTTGCTTCTTGAGGAGCCATACCTCCCATGTGCGTTCAAGCTTGATGGCATCAATAGGAGAATTATTACCTCGATATGTCTTGGACAGGGATTTGTTTCTCTATCAGGTTTTCAATTTGCTTCTTGAGGAGCCATACCTCCCATGTGCGTTCAAGCTTGATGGCGTCAAGCTGATGCTGTAGACCCACAATCTGAATTGTCTTCTTGCCAATCTGGGCATCTTCGGTGTTCAATTGGTGAAGACCATCTTCAACAGCCTTCAGTTTGGCGAACTTCAGTTTTGACCGATTTGCAAGCATTTGTTCAACAAGAAAAGTGTACAAATCAAGAAGAAATAGTTTGCAAGACAGGTCGCAATGGATCAGAAAGCATACCTTTGCGAAATTATACACCTCTTTATGCGTATCCAGGAACTGCTTGAAGACTTCTAGAGTCAGCTTTGGTTCATCTATCATTTCTACTAGAACGACATGTTGCCACTTCGGTGACATCACCAAGACACTACCTGTAGAAGCACCCGCAGCATTGGTTTCTTCAACATTCAGCTACTGCTGCAGGGTACCTGCCACCTTACCCACTGTAAGTAGTCGAGCTTCAGGAAGATAACTACTCGCGGGTGGGGGCGGCTCAATTGGCTTACAAGTTGGTAGCTCGGGGGCTCACAAAGCATTGTCTCCTTCGACTTCAGTGGTGGTGGATGCAGGAGATTTTGTCGGTGTCTGCGTAGCATCATCCAAGGTGACTACCAGCTGTGTTTCTAATGCTGCAATATCCATAGTCTTCCTTGACTCGGGGGCTCATGAAGTTGCGGCATTGCCTAACTGCTCCAAGCCCAGAGCGGAGGAGGCCCTATGGATAACGACACAATTATCAGTCATATCTTCGAACCTAAAGACAACACTAGTGGAGAACTTTGGGTACATACAACTTGGATTTTTTTGGCACCAGCTTCTTTGGCTTGAGAGCTTTGGGTGCTGGAGCAATCACCAACACACTTGCTGGTGCCGAGACACCAGCTGAGGGCAGCGTTTGCTCTAGTGTGGCTCCGGCGGCAATCGACGATGGGTCCACTGTAACAGAGAGCACCGCACGCCCCTGTACATTATCATCCTCAGTCGGGTCTTCACCAGCCGCACTAAGAAGGAAGAAAGGGAGTGGGTACTCTAGAAAACCAAGACAAGGGAGGAGAAACAGAAACAATTGCCGATTGGTGATGGACTCGTACCTGGACAGCTGGTTGCCATCGTTATCGTCATCTGACGGAATGATGGCTCTGCGCTTCCGCACGACCGACCTAGTCTTTTTTGGGTGATTGGGCAGTGATCCACTACTCAAGCCCCCCCAGGAGGCACCCGCATCCCTCATCCTCTTTAAATCCGCCTGTGTGCGGCCATCGTCGGATTCTTTTTCAGTATCTTCCTACCCGCACCAGGTAGTTGGTGAATCAAAGTTAGGTAACTTACACCTACCTATTTGGAGGCATTCGACACTCCACACTAAAGAGCTTGGGTACATAAGGAGTGGTATGAACATCTAGCAATACTCGTTGTAATCTTGTCAGTTCTTCCCCCTTAGTCAGCCAATCTGCAAACGGCTGAGAAGGATCCATGTCACCAAGGTACTCGAATCCAAATCGGTCTTGTTTCTACAGAGGCTGAATCCACCGGGCGATCCACGAGTACATGACGGAAGCCCTAGTGACTCCCACCATCTTATGGGCATTTATGGTATCTATCAATTCATTGACTTGATCCATATTTCCCGAGGCCGGTTTCTCTAACCACTCGGGTCGAAGCTTGGGCCCATCATTGGTCCTCACTAGCAAGGACGGCTTGTGATTTCCAATGTAAAACCAACGCTCCTTCTAGCCGAACAAACTACTTGGAAGTTTGTACTCAATATATGTTTCCTCCATTTTCTGCGTCGACTAGAGTCCAGCACCTCCGACTACACTGATGCTCTTTTCGCTGGGCTGAGGCTTTAATTGGAAAAGATAGCAGAATAGATCAAAATGAGGTTTGATACCAAGGAAGCCTTCGCATAAGTGGACGAAGATAGCAACATGAAGAATGGAGTTGGGATTCAGATGATGGATCTCAATACCATAATAGTAAAGAAGACCACAGAAAAAAAATCAAAGGTGGGGAGAGTAAGACCTCGCTCAATGAAATGCTAGAAGAGTACTATTTCGTCATTATGTTCATAAGGCGCTGGATCTGACCTGGCTTGACACCACAAGATAGTATCCCTACTCTGAAGAAGTCCTTCATCAACCAAAGATTGCAGATTTTCCTCAGTGCACATACTACGTTTCCAGATGTCGTTCGATGGTGCGGCCTCCTTCGATCATCCCCTTCTTACCCCCCTTGGCAGCAGATTTCTTGCCACCCATCCTTGATGTCATGAGCTTTTTTACATGCATACGCTCAGGGGCTAAAGAGAGGGGTGGTGGAGGTGCATGCTAAAGGTGGGTACGCTGACGACAACTTTGCTGGTGGAAGGAGGCTTGGAGGTGCAGACCTAGATCCAGATCTGGAAATGGCGGTGGCGCTGGAATGTGAAGGGCTTGAGCGGTGAAAATGAAAGCATGAGTTAAACCTAAGTCACCATGCTGTTAAATAAACCAGCGGTGGGCCCAGGGATCAGTGTGCGGAAGCTGAAGAGCTTTTCTCGGGATAAGATTTGTTTTGAGTAGTAATTTAGGGTTTGTTTTGGTGAAATTATTTGTTTAACCATTCTTTTTTCAGGGATCTGTTCTCAAAAATAGAGGTTTCCGAATTCCAAACCAATCACTTATGCCACGTTCTTTTGGATCCTTTTCCAAAACTTGGGACTTGGATTCAAGGCTCGGAGGTTAAGGGACACGTGTCATCATCGAATTGTTTTTCGAATCTACTAAAAGATAGGGATAGAAAATTCAAGACTAATTTGACCTTCAGACTAATTCTTCGATTCAACCTAAGGCTCGGGGGCTACTTCATATGGAGTGCGATTTTCATTGCACCCCATATAAATGGAGACTTGAAATTACTCGGGGGCATGAGCACCTCATAGCCTTGAAGCAGTCAAGAAAGTACTTGGAAGGCACCTTTAAGATGGAGTTCTAAAGAACTCCAAGACAATTTTAGAAGTACTCGGAAGCCTGCAATACTCGACTACAAATAGATCAGGGGCTTGTTAGACCCGAGGCTGCGGGACTGCGCACATGGCATGGAATATTCTAGAACAGGGATGGGGCATGTCCTATACCTTATATCTATTGTAATGTACTCGGACACGAGTATAACCAGTTGGAATGGAAGAAAACTACCCAAGTAGTACTCGGGTAGGATTCTTAAGCTTGTATTCGGCTAGGATATCTATAACCCAGTCCCCCAGACTATATAAGGGCGGACAGGGACCCCCTCCAAAGCAATCTATATCTAAGACAATACAAACCACCACATAGGACATAGGGTATTACACACATTGCCGCCCAAACCTATCTAAAGTTCCATGTTCCTTGCACCTTTGAGTTCCAGATCTCGGTGACACCCTACCTACAACCTACCATCTCGGGGTATCGCTTAGTGAGCTTGGCGGTAAAATACCGACAGATGGTTAAAATAGGTAAACTGGTTAGAAATTCAAAATCACCTCTTTCAGGATAAAATCCTTGAAAAAATGGTTAAACAAATAACTTCCCTAAAGAATCCCTAAATTACAGCTCAAAACAAATCTTATCCCAAAAAACTGTTTAGCTTCCATGGAGTGACCCCTTGGACCCGCCGCTGGTTATTTAACCGCATGGTAACTTAGGGTTAACTCACCCTTTCACTTCCACTATCTGGCCTTTCACCTTCCTCTGCTCCAACGCTGCCGACATTTCTAGAACTAGATCTAGGTCTGCACCTCGTTCACCTCCTCCCACCAGCAAAGTAGCTGCCGGTGTCCTCACCCTCCAGCGAACACCTCCACCACCCCTGTCCTCAACCCCCTAGCACATGTGAGTAAAGAGGCTCGTGACATCAAGGAGGGGTAGCAATAAGGCTAGCAGCAAGGGGGCAAGAAGGAGTCTAAGGAGGCCATACCATCGAATGATGCCTGGAAACGTAGTAAGTGCATTGAAGCTGATCTTCAGTCGTTAGTAGATGAGGGCCTTCTTCAGAAAAAGGATGTAGCCTTGTGGCGCCCCGCCAGGTCAGATCCAACTCCTTATGAGCATGCTCACGAGATAGTCGTTTTCCAGCACTTCCTTGAACGAGGTCTTACTCTTCTCGCCTCTGATTTTCTTCATGGTCTTCTTTACTACTATGGTATCCAGATCCACCACTTGAACCCCAATTTCATTCTTCATGTTGCAATCTTCATCCATTTGCACGAAGCTTTTCTTGGCATCGAGCCACATTTCAATCTTTTCCATCATCGTTTGCACCAGAAACCTCAACCTAGCGAAACCATCATATCTATAGTCGCAAGAGCTAGATTCCAACTGAGACAGAAAATGGATCAGAACTACATTGATTATAAGTTACCGAGTAGTTTGTCTGTTTGGAAAGAACGTTGGTTCTACATCGGTAACCACAAGCCAGCTCCGGCTAAGAGGACCAATGATAGGCCCAAGATTCGGTTCGAGTGGTTGGAGAAACATTCCAAGGGCGATATGGATCAAGTCAATGAATTGATTGATCTCATTAAGGCCCACGGACTAATGGGTGTTACCGGAGCATCTCTCATGTACTCATGGATCGCCAGGCATATCCAGCCCCTATAAAAATGAGACAGTTTTGGGTTCGATTACCTCGGTGGTGAGGATCCTTTTCGGTTGATTGCAGATAGGATGACAAAAGGGGAAGCTTTGAAGACAGTGCGATGAGTGCTGCTAGATGTAAATACCACACCTTATGTCCCTAAGCTCTTCAGTGCATCCAATGCACCCAAGCAAGTAGAGGTAAGTTACTTGCCTTGGTTCCATTGAGTTTTTTTTTCTATTTTGTGCTTACACTAACTTGTTCTCCTTGCAGGATAATGTCAATGTGTATAGGAGCTCGCCTCCTATGCCTGATATTGATCACCCCAGCCACCTGCGCCCAAGTGCGCACCAGCGCATTGTCTCCCGCCCCGACCTCGATCTAGTGGATGAGGAAGACGAAAGAACCGACGATGACCACACCCTGGTGGAACTGAAGAGGAAAAGGGGAGCGAGTACCTGCCAGGAGGGTGTGAGTTCTCCTAGTGGTGAAATCTTCCCCACCCCTCCAAAGAAGCCTAGGGTGTGTTGACGCTCATTACAGCTCGATTTCAACCATCAAATCCTGCATAAAAGAGGAACAATATCACATGCCAACACTAGTATAGGATGATTATCTAAAGAATTCCACAAGTGCTGGTCTAAATATGTATGCAGGTGCATTTGAGCTAAAAATTGGAGGAAAAGAACAAGCATGATCCAAGGCCAAGCAACTCGACCAATCAGAATGCACTGTTCAGGCTCACACGGAACAAAGGGCCCACCAACGTAGGAAACCAACCCAAGATAGTGCCAAGTCACTTACCAGGGACTAGAGGGCTCACCTGCAAGCCTCCTGCGCGAAGTTGAGGTCGGTTGGTGCCCAACCTGGTTCGGCTAAACCAGGTGGTTTGGCTGAACCAGCCAGGGCACAACCGACTTAACCCCTGCACGTGGCGCTTCCTCATTGGCTCTTAATGGCGGTTCAAGGAGACCTCTGCTGTTTTCCTGGCCGTAGACCCCTGGTGCCACACCTATATATATGAGGGGAGGGGGTAGAATTAGAACACACTTCACACCTATAACTTTTGCCTTCTCTTCTCCCATTCCAAGCTCTAGGCTCTCTCAAGAGGTGTAGCGCTACCTAGGAGGTGTTAAAAGATAGGAGAGAGTGAGGGGAAGTAGGGGAAATGCCGGGGTTGTCGGCACTCTCCTCCAGCTTGTACCTCGATGGATGCTTATAAATTAAAGTAAGTGTTTGTGACTTCCTTAGTGATTTAGTTTCATAGTTAAGTAGTAGTTCTAGCTCTTTAGTTGTTTATTGGATTGATAGTTCACTAGCTTAGTGGATGCTCTAGTCTAAGACTCTTGATAGAGATGGATGTTCTTGGCTGAGGCTAGAGTTAGTAGATGACAACGTAGACGTGGTGCCTAGGCTAGACTTAACCTGCTGGTTGTGGTATATCCCACGGTTTGATGAGGTAGGTGACAGGTTGTGACAATCCTATTTACTCAGCGTAACCCTCCTTGTTCGGGTATATCCCAATGCCGTATTACTGGGGCGCCTCGATTTTATCCAAGTGGAGTCAGTAGCCTGAAGTAAACAACTAGGATAGTTCTACCTCCAATGTGGTGTCCTTGGATGAACCTGAACCTAAGAGAGTGTACACATGTTCCTCAGTGGATACGATACCCTAGAATACTCTCAGGTGAAAGCTACAATGGTATTTCGTGCGCTTGCGGATTTATCTGTGACGTTAAAAATACCCAACAAGCTTTCTGGTGCCGTTGCCGGGGAACGGTTTCTATATTCTCTTCAGACCCAGTTCGTCCTTGTATCTTTTCTTTTCATTTGATTCTATCTTTACCCTCGCTATGCATGGAGCAGCCATCCATTCAACAGCTCTCCACACCTAAGGGCGAGTTTTGTGAGCCACTCTCTCGTGCTGATCCAATTCTTTCATTTGGCTACACAATCAGCCCCGGTTACATAGATAAGGTTCAGGAACATCTGTTCTTAGGATGGGGCAAGGAAAATCCCTACTATCACCTATGCGAATTCGAGCAAGTGTGCTTGTGTCTGAAAATTTCAGGCATGACACATGAAACTCTCAAGTGGAAGTTGTTCCCCTTCTCTCTTATAGAGTCAGCGAAGCAATGGTACACAGCTAACATAAGAAGTGTAAATGGGGATTGGAACAATCTTCGAGACTGTTTCTGTCTCTCATTCTTTGCACTCTCCCGTGTCTGCGCCATCACGGGATGGAGGACGTCCATCGACTATAGGAAGCTCAACAAGGCCACCAAGAAAGACCGCTTCCCACTACCCTTCATCGACGAGATGTGAAAAGGTTAGCAAAGCACTCTTTCTTTTGTTTCCTTGATGGCTATTCTGGTTATCATCAGATTCCTATCCATCCCGATGATCATAGCAAGACAACACTCTCATGCCCCTACTGAACCTACGCTTACCGAAGAATGTCATTCGGGTTGTGCAATGCAACCGCATTATTCCAAAGGTGCATGATGTCCATCTTCTCAGACATGACCGAAGATATCATGGAGGTCTTCATGGATGACTTCTTGGTTTACGGTAAGACCTTTGATCATTGCCTCAGAAACATGGACAAGGTCTTGCAGAGATGCTAAGAAAAGGACCTGATGTTGAACTGGGAGAAGTGCCACTTCATGGTCCGAGAGGGCATCATCCTCAGACACTTAGTCTTCGAGAGAGAAATAGAGGTGGACAAGGCGAAGATTGAGGTCATTGAACAACTACCGCCGCCCACCAATATGAAAGGGATCCGAAGCTTCCTAGGCCACGCAGGGTTCTACCAGCGCTTCATCGGTAACTTCTCTAGTATTGCTAGACCCCTTACGAGCTTACTAGCTAAGGATGTCCCCTTCCACTTTGATGATGAGTGCCTAAAAGCCTTTAACACTGTCAAAGAGGCACTCATCTCAGCTCCAATCATCCAACCCCCAAATTGGAAGCTTCCTTTTAAGATCATGTGTGATGCTAGTGACTATGCGGTGGGGGCCGTACTTGTGCAAACTAAGGATAAAAAGCATCATGTGATCGCCTATGCTAGCAAGACGCTAACATGAGCTCAACTTAATTACGCCACAACTGAAAAGGAGCTCCTGCCGGCCGTCTTTGCGATAGATAAGTTTAGATCTTGCTTAGTTGGGGCAAAGGTCATTCTCTACATAGAGCTGCTTTGAAGAACCTCCTCACTAAGAAAGATGATAAATCAAGGCTCATAAGATGGATCCTTCTACTCCAAGAATTTGACATGGAAATCAAAGATCAAAAAAGGAGTAGAAAACTTAGTAGTAGATCATTTATCGCGTGTGAATATCACTAACATGCAGGAACTTCTGATAAATGATTTTCTTCAAGACGACAAGCTCCTCAAGGTGATGATGTCAAACCCCTGGTATGCAAATATTACGAATTTCATGGTTTCAAGGTATGTACCACCAGGAGAAAGTAGGAGGAAGCTGGCATACAAGAGCAAGCGCCATCTATGGGATGAGCCATATTTATATAGAGTATGTGCAGACAGATTATTCAGGAGGTGTGTAGCTACGCCAGAAGGGATCAAGATCATTGAGAAGTGCCATGCAGCACCATATGGAGGACATTATGGTGTATTTCGCACACAAGTGAAAATCTGGCAGAGTGGTTTCTATTGGCCCACAATGTATGAGGACACCAAGGATTTCATCCGATTGTGTCATAGTTGCCAGAAGCATGGAGAGATCTCAGCTCGCGATGCTATGCCTCTAACATACAATCTTCAAATGGAACTCTTTGATGTATGGGGCATCGACTAAATGGGGCCTTTTCCAAATTCTCATAACTACGAGTATATCTTGGTTGCTGTGGATTACGTCTCCAAATGGGTGGAAGCTGTGCCATGCAGGGCAGCCAATGCTAAGCATGCCCGGAAGATGTTCCAAGAAGTGATCTTTCCAAGGTTTGGAACATTGAGGATGGTGATCAGTGATTAAGGTTCTCCTTTCATTGATACAGCCTTTAGAATCATCCTGAAGGAACTAGGGACTATGCACAACATCGCAACCGATGTCATCCCTAGACAAGTGGTCAGGCAAAAGACCGTTAATGAGATGGGCAAGGCATGGAGGTGAAAACTAATAGATGCTTTATGGGCATACTGATATGAACGGGGGTGCCCGATCTTCCGTCAGGTGAAGGAAAACTCGTTTTGGTCGGAATGCGACACACCGATCCGGCTTCAAGTCAGCAACTCGAACCCCGCAATCTTAGCACCACAACTCCTCTGGTTATCAACCGTAGTCACAATCCAGTTGACCTCGCCGAGAAGGCTAATCCCTGCCCGCGAAACGAAGAACACAAGCAAGAACTCGAAAGAAACGCAGCACTCAAATTGAAGTGACAACTGCAGATGATTGATTAAGCTCGAAAGTTGGGGTTCTACAAACCGAAAGACGGCGACTGTTCAAAGACAGATTGATCTAAAGCAAAACCCGAACCCTAATGAGGGGGGCAGCTACTGAAATATAGGGAATAGGGGCATGGCTTCCCCCTGAACGCGCCCCTAATGGGCTCAACAAAGATACACGGCCCAAAGGCCAAAATACGATGTCGCAGCACCGGAACAGAATCTGGACGCCAACTTCCTCGGACAATTTCCAATGACTCAGAAGGAGTTTGGACCTGAAACCAACGCCAATAGAAGCTCCATGAAATTATCTTTCCGTCCATATGTGGATCGTCGAATTCGGACTTCGGATGTGGCCTGGGCATCCAATTTACATCAGGCTGCTCCTGGACTCCGAGGTGGACTCGAAGTTAAATTGGATTGGGTCTCCATGTAGCTTGGCGGCCCTTGCTGTTCCTCCACACCTCCATGCTCCTCTCCATGTATTCCCTGGACCTCTCCTTGGTTCCTAATCATATTGTAAAAATTAGGTAGCAAACCATTCTCACAATTATTAACAGAAACGCTTAGGAGCGAGCTCACCTCTAAATTTAGTTGTCGCGCCCGAGCTCTTGTGATTGGAGCTTGAATGGTTTAAATGTCCAGCGAAGGAACCTCTTGTATATCCATAGGAGTGATGTCCTCATCACATACCATACAGCATACAAAACACCCATTGTCATGTCACCCTATCAACTCATCTACGGGAAAACATGTCATCTACACGTTGAGTTGGAGCACAGGTGTCGGCGGTCCTTAAATGCAAAATCATACCGCCAAATATACTCATGCATAAAGGAAAACTACCTCACTTACTCACATATTTGTATCACTAACCTCGCTCCACAGATGTATTTGTATATTTGGCCATTTTAGGATTCAAGTCCAAAATAAGAAGAAAACACGCAGAGGACGTAAAAGAAGTACACAGAAGATCCCATCCTACATCACACTTACAAAGAGGGCCCACTTGGCAGGGCAAACTGATGTACAAAGGCGGTAAACATCCAAAGGATAAGGATAGAACCCACATGTTAGTGCCCGTGCCAAAGGTGGTGGCCAGGGTCGGCCGACCCTGGGCTGCATCCCGTCAAGGTGCACTTTGGCGGGAAGATCTCCACCGCCCACTTGATGTCGGTTAAGAAGGTATCCATACTTACCTCCACCTGGAACCGCCCTTGGAAGCTATAAAAAGAGGAGGTGCCCTCTCATTCCACACACACCACACTTGAAGCCTCTCTCCTTCTCTCTAGTTGTGACTTGTAATCCTTAGGCTAGTGGAGCTAGACTAGTTATCTATCTTAGTGAATCCAAGTCATCCTAGGGGTCATTGAGCAATCTTCAGCCTTGGGTATGGCTTTGTATTCAACTCGTTGGTATTCTACTCATAATACACAGTTGATTCGTGGTTATCTTACTATCTTGATAATATGCTTTGCCATGTCTTATGCTCCCTTAAGTTATATAATCATGTTTAGCTTAGCTTTAAGTACCAGCATAGATTTGGTGTGCTTTCGGGCGTGCTCTAGTCTAACGCCTGGCCATCATCATGGTGGGGGTGCTGGAGGGGCTAGAGTAGTGATCTTGTGCACAAGCGTGGTGCTCTGTGCATGAGGGATCTATGGAATATGACTGCATCCCACGATCTATCGGGGTAGGTGGCTAGTGGTGACAGTCCTGTCCGTCCTTCGTAGTCCCCCATATTCGGATGTGGTGTGGGAGTCTAATGTGCTATTCCAGGTTGCTAGCAGCAGACTAGTACTGGGCAGTCTTCCCAGTTGTTGAATGCTTAATGCTATCTCTAACCATGTGTTGTATAACCCTTGCTAATTGGGTAGATATATTTAGGACAACCCTCTTTTATGCCTATGCTCCCGCTAACCTTTGGTTTACTTGTTATTCTTTATTTATGAGATTGGCTTGTGTGTGTGTCATATTACCCTTATATTTCATTTATCATAACTTACCCCTGTGTGGTTTATAGTCTATCGCGTATGCATATTGTTATGAAGATGTACCAACAAAAACTCTTTTACACCATGCCATCCTACGGGAAAATATAAATAACGATACCCAAATACTTATCTGGGTGAAATGCTACAACGGTATATCCGTGTGCTTGTGGATTTATTCTGTAAACGTTAAGACATACCAACACGAATTTCTAGCGTCGTTGCCAAGGACTAACAATTCTGGTGATGATATTAAGAAATGCTAACAAGCATTTATGGTGCTATTGCTAGGGATGGCATTGATTAAAAGATTTTACTAATACATACACTTAGCAATGTGTTTAAGAAATAGCTATAGCTTATACAGGCTATTGTTGCTTTTGTTTTCTCCTGCTTGAATAAAAATAGGGTAGTGTACGACTGGTTCCCCCTTGCCGACAAACTTCATTGAAAATACGGAGAAGCTTGTGAGAAGGGTCTGACCTTGCATTGTCCCTCTTCAAATCATCCTCTCGGCAACCGAACCAGTCGTTCAAGCACCATCTGAGCCTGAGCATATGGCTGAGAAGACTTTTTGTGACTTTTCCGTCCCCTCCGCCACCAACGTGGCTACCGGACCCAACATCAACATTGGGGACGTGAATTTTCAGCTAAAATCAAGTCTTATCAACATGGTGGAGGCTAGCCCATTTTGTGGCAAGCCAAACGAGGACGCGAACGCCTATCTCTAGAACTTCCTTGAGCTGTGCGAAACCATAGTGATACGGGGAGTCACAGCTAACGTAATCAGGCTCCGTCTGTTTCCCTTCTCCCTCTTGGGGAAGGCAAAATAGTGGTTCTACAAGGACAAGGAAGCCGTCGACACGTGGAACAAATGTTATGTGGCATTTCTTGCTAAGTTCTTCCCGCTAGGCAAAACCAATGCCCTGCACGGGAAGATATAAAGCTTCCAGCAGACTGGGATGGAATCCATCGCGGAAGCTTGGGAAAGGCTACAAGAATACATCTTAGCCTATCCTCATCATGGGATGGATGAATGGCTCGTCCTCCAAAGCTTCTACAATGGACTAACGCCGATATCAAGAGCCCACATTGATGCTGCTGCTGGAGGAGCCTTGCTAGACCTCACCATCACTAAAGCTACAGCGCTGGTCGAGAAGATGGTTTCCAACCAGGGTTGGAGTGAAGAGCTTTCCCAACCCCGTACCAAGGGCATGCACACCGTCAAGGAGGCGGACATGCTCGTTGAAAAAATGGACCTCCTACTCAAACACCTGAATGAAAGGGCAGAGTACAAGAAGCACATGAAGATCAATGCCCGAGCTATGGACTCGCACCTCACGTGCGAGGTCTGTGGTAACAATGGACACTCGGGGAATGACTGCTCCAAAACCCAAGAGGACGTGGCCTACATCAACAACAACCGGTACCGTCCACAAGGAGGCTAGGGGTGGAACCAGTTGCGCCCCCAATACCAAGGAGGATGTAACAACTATAACTCAAATTTCAATTTGAACCAACCTTCCTTGAAAGATCTTATTCTTGGCCAAGCTAAAATAAATGAATCTTTAAGCAAAAAGCTTGCTGCCAATGATAAAACTTTGGAAAGCATAACCATAAAAATTGAAACTTTATCCTCTGCTCTTAAAAATCAACTGAGTTTCAATAAAATGTTTGAAACCCAACTTGCTCAAGTTGCTGCTGCCGTTCCCTTTACCAAAATGGTAAATGCAGTGACCACGAGGGGAGGTAAGTCCAATCATGATCCACCATATCCTAACCATGTAGAAAGAGACGAAGGGTCACCCGACGAAGCAGAGCCGTCAGCTCAGGAAGGAACAAAGAAACCGGGAAAGAAACGGCTCCCTAAAAGTTCGTTGATATCAGCTTCCAGCCATTTCCCACTCGCAACTGGAAGACCGCCATGGACGAGCAATTTGCTTGTTTTGTTGAGATGATCCAGAAGATACATGTCAACGTCCCCTTGCTAGATGTGATGCATGTACCAACTTACGCCCGGTAAATCAAGGACATCATCAACAACAAGCGACCACTCCCCATGATGGAGGTCGTTAAACTTACTGAAGAGTGTAGCGCAACTATACTCAACCAACCTCCAGAAAAGAAGAAGGATCCAGGGTGCCCGACGATCACATGCTTGATTGGGACTCAGCACTTCGCCCACGCCTTGTGTGACTTACGAGCTAGCATCAGCGTGATGCCCAAAGCAGTCTTCGACAAGTTGAACTCACTCATCTTACGCCAACTTCAATGCATCTCCAGCTGACCGACTCCTCAATTCGCTACCCAGAAGGGATAGCAGAAGACGTACCAGTAAAAGTTCGGGACTACTTTATCCATGTCAACTTTGTGGTGCTTGACATGGACATATCCAAGGAAACACCGCTCATCCTCGGGCGGCCATTCCTGAGCACTACTAGAGCAACAATCAATGTTGGAGCAGGAGAGATCTACTTCAGCATCAACGGCAAGAAAAAGAAGTTACCCTTTCAGCCTAGGACGGAGCTGTGCTCCATGACCAAGATCAAATATGGACCGAACCCACGAGGCGTTAAGGAGGTCGAAGTGACACCTCACAAGATGGACAGCCTCACCACCTTCACGAAGGCACTCATAAAAGAAGACAAACAAAGAATAGATAAGTGGCCCAGGGATGGAAAACCCAGAAGCCCAAACCTAGGAAGTCACAAGCCCTAAGGTCCGCTCAAACACAACAGCCACCAGCCACACCAGCAAAAACCAAGAACATCAAAAAGGTGTGGAAGGTGAAAGACGAACAGCCATTAGTCTCTAACTCTCCATGTACGGATGCTCCGTCAACAAAGTAAATTCTCGCACGAAGAAAAGTCCAGCTCATCAGAATTTAAACGACGGTAAATCGGCAGTTTTTCATATTTGAATTTTTCAAATTTTGCTTTTTTCACATCATTTAGATTTTCTCATTGCATATTTAATTTTTCCAACACTCTCCTGCATACTGGAATTTTTCTAGCCTTTTTTTCCTTTTCACAAAAATCCTAATAAAATATTTCTGAGCATAATTCCCTTGGAAAATCATTTTGAAAATCTTTCCAGAGCATGTTTGGCTGAAGCACCCAGGCATCAAAGCTTGTAGCCATAGGAGAGTCGGTGGGCCCTAGCTATCAGTCGGGGGACCACCTAGGGGTCGGCTGAACCCTTGAGTTGGCCTACCCAGGAGCAACGGCTCCTAGGCCCCACCAAATCCAATGGCTACAAGCCGTTGTTGCCTGCGTGTTCCCTGTCGTTTGAGCTCGTGGCTCTTTAAATAGAGCCCAAGAGGGGAGCTCTTCACTCTCACACTCATTCCTCTCTTTCACGCACACTCTCAAACTTTGCTCTCAGGATTTTCCTTTGGTTTTGTACTCAAGTTCAAGTGAAAGAAACCTCTCTTTCTCATTTCTTTGCTACAAGAATAATCACAACTTGGAGGAGCAATGTTGGTAAGCGTCTTCCATTCGGTTTCACTAACGTAACCCGCTCCAAGTTGTTCGTGTTTGTTCTAGTTTTTTGAGCTTCAACAATTAAAGGCATGGGACGAAAGATCTCTGGTGCATTAAAGAAAATGACGTGCATGAGCTCATCCCGTTCTCGGGGTGGCTCAAGCTCCCGTCATACTCCTGAGCCAACACCAAGCCAAAGCATGATGGACTACGAAGAAGAGCAAGAACAACACACCGAAGAGCAAGTTGAACCACAAGCCGAAGACATGGAGATGGACGATGATGATGCACCCTACCTCAACATGTGAGATGACCGCGAGAGGCAAGCCTACACCCTCCTTAAGCATCGGGACTTTGGTCACACCAAAGCCTTCGACCCAGGTCTCCTCGTAAAAACAGGTATGGATGTAGACTTCGCTCAAGTTTGGCATGCAATTAGTTGGGATAGTTTTGTGCCCATTGAGGAAAATGGTTCTTGTCTCCTCACCATCCACTTTCTTTGCACACTTCGAGAGATGGATGATGGAATTTCTTCTAGACTCTTTGGAAATGAGTTTTATCTCACTTGGAAGATTTTGAGTCATCACCTTGGTTTTAGCGCGCGCCTGCTGATTTCTCTTAAACAAGCTTGCCGCGGTTTCAATCACCACGATTTTTGGGGTTTGATTTCAGGTCAAGTGGTCTATTAGTGTTTTACCGCCACACCCACCGAGGGATACCCCCGAGGTGGTGAGTTTGTAGGTAGGATCCCACCGAGATCAGGAACTCGAAGGTGCAAGGAACACAACGTTTAGACAATTGCGGGCTGCCGAGAGCATAATACCCTACGTCCTGTGTGGTTTGTATTGCCTAAGGTAGTGATCGAGTGATCTGATATTTGGAAGAGGTCCCTGCCCGCCCTTATACAGTCTGGGGGGATAGGGTTACATCGAAGTCCTAGTCGTATAGGAGCCTAGGAGTCCTACCCGAGTATTTGTCGGGTAGTTTCCTACTGTATCTGACTAGTTTTACTAATATATGAGTAGTTCTACTGCGCTACGAGTAGTTACAACTGGTGTAGGACATGGGCCATGTACTACCCTTTATCCTGTAAGATGTAGGCCATACGCGCAGTCCCGTAGGCCCGGGTCTGACAAACCCCCGAGCTCTTCGTAGTCGAGTACTGCAGTCTTCCAAGTACTTTTGAAGGCGTCTTTGAGTTCTCCTGAGCTCCATCTTGAAGGTATCTTCCGAGTACTTCCTTGGTTGCATCGAGGCTATGAGGTGCTCATGCCCTGAGTAGTTGTCAAGTCTTCTTTTATATGGGGTGCGATTGAACTCGCACTACATATGGAGTAGCCCCGAGGGTCAATTTAGTCTTGAGTCTTCTGTCCTTATCTTCCAAAAGATTTAAAAAATAACTCCCTGATGACACATATCCGTGCAGCCCCTAAGCCTTGAATCCAAATCCTCAAGGTTTTGAATAGAGGATCCAAAGAATCATGGCATGTAATATATGATGGTAAAGATTTGATGGTTAAGATGGGCAATTTGGTTCGGTAAATTCGAAAACCCCTTTTTTGGGAAGAATTCTTTAAAAAAATGGTTAACAAATAACTTCACCAAAAAAAGGCTCTAAATTACCGCTCAAGTCAAACCTTGTTCACTGAGAGCTGTGTCATATCCAGCCCCCGAGCCTATAAGCTAGATGACTCGCACAAGATACACCTAGTAGTCGGTGGTGCCAGCCTCCGAGCCTAGGCATTGGCTAAGTTGCCATCGGATCTTGAAGTGTCGATGAATCCATCTAGTCGGAGTCGATTCCGACTAGTTTTATAGGCGAGATGAGTAGTCGAAGTAGTGGACGACGTGTAAAACTAGTCGGGAACTAGTAAACGTAGTGTTATGGGAGCGAGGCCCCTTCAGTAACATAGAGTACTAGTCAAGATCTTGTAATCCGACCGCTACTGGAAGCATGGGAGCGAAGCCCCTTTAGTAAACTTGCACGTAATACCAAACGTGAACTAGTAAACAGAGTTGTACTGGAAGTCTGGGAGCGATGCCCCTTTAGTAACATAGAATACTAGTCAGAATCTAGTAATCTGAGCATTACTGGAAGTAAGGGAGCGAGGCCCCTTTAGTAAACTTGCACGGATACTAGTTGTGAACCAGTAAACGGAGGAGTACTGGGAGTATGGGAGCGATGCCCCTTCAGTAACATAGAATATTAGTCAGAAACTAGTAATCTGAGTGTTACTGGAACTATGGGAGCGAGGCCCCTTCAGTAAACTTGCATAGACACCAGTCGTGAACCAGTAAATGGAGTAGTACTGGAGGTATGGGAGCGATGCCCCTTTAGTAACATATAATACTAGTCGGAAACTAGTAATCTGAGCATTACTGGAACTATGGGAGCAAGGCCCCTTTGGTAAACTTACACGGATACCAGTCGTAAACCAGTAAAATGGAGTTGCACTGGAAGTTTTGATCTCCAGGTGCATACGAAAGATGATTCCTTAGGCAGGTTATGAGAATTCACATGATGCCATGCGAAAATGTCACAGTTGGCATGAAGGAAATGACAACGAGATCCTACACGTGGGGTTGAGCAGTCCCGTGTGTGACACCGCGTGAAGATGTCTTGGCTGGCTAAGGATGAAAACGTCATAGATGCTCGATATTCCAGGAGTTTGGGATATCCTGGCCATCAGGGTACTGTAAGCAATATGACCCTGGTCGTGTAACCTTGTGCACGATGAAGGGTCCCTCCCATCGCGAATTAAGCTTGTGCAGCCTTGTTTCATCCTGGATACGTCGAAGAACCATATCTCCAACATTAAAAGAACGTCATTGATTGTTTCAGTCATGGTAACGACAGACTCCTTGTAAGTAGCGGGCCGATTGGTGCAAAACATTGCATTTCACTTCTTCTGCCGAGTCGAGCTCGAGATGTCTTGCGACATCAGCCTCGCCTTCTTCGTAAATCTCCAGTCGAGGAGATTGCCACATGACATCAGCTGGTAGTATAGCTTCAGACCCGTATACGAGGAAGAAAAGTGACTGTCCTGTGGCTTTGCTTGGTTGTATGCGAAGCCCCTAGATTACCGACAAGATCTCATTGATCCACTTGCCACCATTTTTGTTGTTATCGTTGTAGAGTCTTTTCTTCAAGCCATCAAGAATCAAGCTGTTGGTGCTCTCAACCTGACTGTTGGCCCATGGGTGAGCCACTGAAACGTACTTGACCTTAATGGCACTATGTTCACAGAAATCCCAAAACTGTGCGAGTGGAAATTGGATCCCAAAACTTTGTGATTGGCTTGTACTCGATCCAATTCGTAAACTTGTTGATGGCCACCAACATGTGAGTAAAAACACTTGGCACAGTTGTCAAAGGCCCTATCATGTCTAGGCCCCAGCATGCAAACGGCCATGAAGGTGGTATGGTGATAAGGTTGTGAGCCGGGGCATGAGGCTGTTTGCTGAAGAACTAGCAGTTTGTGCACCGGCGAATGAGTGCTTTGGCGTCTGCCAAAGCAGTCGGCCGGTAGAACCTGGATCTGAAAGCTTTCCCAACTAGCGTGCGAGAAGCAGCATGGTTCCCGCACACTCCTTCGTGAATCTCTTGGAGTATTTCTCTGCCTTCCTCCGTACGGTCACACTTCATCAATATGCTTGATGCTAATCCACACTTATACAAGTTGTCCCCGACTAGAATGTACCCTTTGCTACGCCTTAGAATGCATGTAGCCTCAGCGCTTTTTGGGTCGACGCCAGGGGGTAGATTGTGCTCCTAGAAGTAGTTGATGAATGTCACCCGCCAGTCGACCTCGATCATCAAGACCTCTCAGTCGGGTTCCATTGGACCCTGAGCGATGGTACTTGGATCTGGTGTCTTGATGGATGGGTGATGCAACTCATGAACGAAAACTCCTGGTAGGATGTTAGCTCGATCAAAACCCAGTTTTGAGAGCACATCCTCTCCCACATTTTTGTCGTGAATCACATGATGGATTTCCAGGCCTGAGAATTTGTTCACGAGCTTGCTCATTTCCGCGACGTACGCATCCATGGTGTCCTTGTTGATGTCCCACTCTTTGTTGACTTGTTGGACCACCAGCAAGGAGTCATCGTAGACAAGCAGTCGCTTGATACCCAGAGAGACTGCTAGGCGTAGCCCGTGCAATAGTGCCTCGTACTCAGCTTCATTGTTGGAGACCTCAAATAGTATTTAGAACGCATACTTGATTAGTTCTCCTTTTGGACTGATGAAGAGTACTCTCGCGCCACCACCACCAAGCTTGAGTGAGCCGTCGAAGTACATGACCCAATGTTGTGGCTGGTTGGCTGGGGCTTCCACTTGGTTTTCTCGCCACTCCACCATAAAATCAACTAGTGCCTGCGACTTGATGGCCGTCCGGGGCTTGAAGTCAAGGGTGAGAGCCCCCAGTTTCACTGCCCACTTGGAGATGCACGTGGTGGCGTCCCGATTGTTGAGGATATCCGCCAATGGGAAATCAGTGACCACCGAGATGTTGTATGCGTCGAAATAGTTGTGAAGCTTCCTAGTGGTGATGAGTATACTGTAGAGTAGTTTCTGAATTGTCAGGTAACAAACCTTGGATTTAGAAAGGACTTCGCTGATAAAGTAGACTTGCCGCTGCTCACCGAAGGCATGGCCTTCCTCTTGGCGCTCCACCACAATTGCCGTGCTGACAACGTGAGTAGTCGCGGCGATGTAGAGTAGTAGGTTCTCACTGGTTGTGGAGCCATTACGATGGGGGGCGACTACAAATGATGCTTGAGATCTTGCAGTGCCTGCTTCGCCTCCTCAGTCCACTGGAACTTGTCGTGGCATTTGAGAAATTTGAAGAAGGGTAATCCCCGTTCTTCAAGTCGGGAGATAAATCTGTTCAGGGCCGCCATACAATTGGACATCCTTGATCATCCTTGGAGTGTCCATGGTTGTGATGGCAGTGATCTTCTCCGAGTTTGCTTCAATTCTTCAGTGACTAACGATGAAATCGAGTTATTTTCCTTGTGGCACGCTGAAGACGAACTTGGTTGGGTTAAGCTTCCATCAAAACTTGCATAAGTTGTTGAAGGTTTCCTCGAGATCAGGGAAGAACTCATCATGGGATCTGGTCTTGATGACCATGTCGTTCACGTAGACTTCAACGTTGCAATGTAGCTGATCAGCAAGGCATAGTTGGATGGCCCGCTGATAGGTGGCTCCTACATTCTTCAACCCGAAGGGTATGGTTGTGTATGCATATGCTCCAAATGGGGTGATGAACACTGTCTTGATCTAGTCTTCTTCCTTGAGAGCGATCTGGTGATAACCTGAGTAGCAGTTGAGGAAAGAGAGCAGGATGCAGCCGGCCGTAGAGTTGATGACTTGGTCGATTCATGGGAGCATGAAGGGATCCTTCAAGCAGTGTTTGTTTAGATCAGTGTAATCCACACACATCCTCCATTTATTACAATTCTTTTTGAAGACTAGTACAGGGTTGGCTAACCACTCGGGGTGCTATACTTCTTTAATAAGAACAGCTGCGAGTAGTTTTGCTAGCTCCTTCTTGATGGCCTCCCTCTTATCGAGAGCGAAGCATCGTAGTCGTTGCTTCTTCGGAGTGGCTTTGGGGTTAACTTTTAGGCAATGCTCAATCAACTTCTTGGGCAACCCTGGCATATCCACTGGTTTCCAAGCGAATATGTCTCGGTTAGCCCTAAGGAAGCTAACGAGCGCGCTTTCCTATTTGTCACTCAAGCCGCCTCCGATCAAAGCAGTCTTGGACGCGTCGCCTTCTTGCAGCCGGATGGCCTTGACGTCAACATTGATGGGGTTTGGTTTAACCCTCGACTGGCTAGGCCTCTGGCTAGAGATCTCCATCTCTAAGTCGATGAGCTTTTGTGCGGCTACGAAGACTTTCGCGGAAGGCTCTAGCATGTGTGATGCTACGGCGTACTCAATCGCCTCTTGGTCGTAGTCTTACGACTTCTTCACGTCACCGCGGAACATGAGGATGCCTGTCTTGCCTAGCATCTTGAGTAGTAGGTAGATGTAGTGAGGCACGGCTATGAATTTGGCCAATGCTGGTCTGCCGAGGATGGCGTGGTATGACGACTCGAAGTCAGCCACCTCAAACTTGATGTACTGCGTGCGGTAGTTATCCTTCATCCCAAAGGTGACTAGCAGGACCACTGAACCTAGTGGAGTAGCCGCGTTTCCTGGGACGATGCTGTAGAACGGAGCTCTGCTAGGGGTTAGCATCTTGGAGATGCCCAGTCCCATCTTCTTCAGAGTACTCGCGAGGAGCAGGTTGAGGCTGCTCCCGCCGTTGATGAGTACTTGGGTCATCTGTGAGCCCACCATGATAGGATCTAGGACGAGCCGGAATTTTCCCATCTTGGAGAAGCTGGTCCACTGGTCATCCCTAGAAAAGGAGATCGGGACCTCGCTGTATCTCAAAGGCTTCTGTATGGCAGGCTCTACAGAGAGGATTTCGCGTAGGGTCAGCTTCTGCGCGCGCTTGGAGGGGAAGCCGCCGTCTCCACCGAAGATGACATTAACGACATTCTTCGGGTCCTGAAAATCTTGAGCCCCCGACTTATCACCCTCGTCATCGTCCTCCTGATCCTTTCGCTTTCTGGCTTGGGGAAGTGGTGGAGCGTTCAGTGACTTGTGGAGGCTGATGCACTCAAAGAGCGTATGTCGTGACATCGGGTGCATCAGGCAATGTTTGTGCAGGACTTTCTCAAACTGTGCTTCATTGCTTCCCAACTTCTTTCCATGCGGATTGCGCTCGACAGCCGCGACTTCTTGGTCTAGCTTGCGCTTCTGGGTTCCCCGAGTGGTTCTACTGGCCCTTGCCGAAGTGGTTGTTGCTGTTGCCCTGCTTGTCGCTGTTGCGCATGGGGAAGCGGTCGTTCTCCTCATCCCCTGGTCAGCCCACCATGCCATCATGTCACGTAGCTCCACGACAGTAGTCGGGCAATTGCTTCCAAAGTTGTGGTACGTGTGCTTCGAGAAGGGTCTGTTCTGGAAGCAGCGGATGACATCCTCATCGGTGATGTTGGCGATGGTGGCTCACATCTCGAAGAAACGCTGGATGTAGGACCATAGGGTCTCATTCTGCTCCTGCTTGACCTAGGACATATCATGGCGAGTGCCTGCTCGGGTCATGGATCCCTAGAAGTTGTCGATGAAGGCCCTCTTGAGGTCCCCCCAAGAGTCGATGGAGTTTGGTTTGAGGCTTTCAAGCCAAGTGAGGGGTGCGGATTCCAAGGCTACCAGAAAGTAGAGTGCCTTGGTGGAGTTGGATCCCCCTAAGACCTCGATGGCAATGGAGTAGCATCGAATCCATTGGCGTGGGTCTTGCTTGCCGTCATACGTGGGGATCCCGACTGGTTTAAAATCCTTGGGGTAGGATTTCTCGGTGATGTTAGAGGTGAAGGCAGGGAAGCAGTCGTTATCATTGTCGTCGTGGTACCTGTTGGGATGATCCCTTCTCCTTGCCTCGGTGATGCGCCGCGCGTCATGGCCATTGTTGATCTTCTGCCTAAGATTGATCACGGGCATCGTGGAGGCTGGCCTCGGGTAGAGCTTCACCTTGAGGCCTTGCATCACGTCGGTTGCAAGGTGGGCGAGTGGATTGTTGGACCACTTGTTCAACGTTGCCATGCATAGACTGCTAGCCCTGGTTGTGCTGGCGATTGCCATTCCTCCGATATCCGAGGCCTCTTCCAGGGGTGTGACTGATCTGCGCAGTGTCACCATGGCGCTCAGATCTCGAGGGCATATTCCGAGTGGAGGACATTGGGAGTTGCCCATCAAGTTGTACGAGTGTGCGTTTGGTTAGATACTGCAGCCTTTGTATCTGGGGGTTGGGTGGTAATTGTTGAGCTAGGAGCGCTACTTCTGCAATGGGGCCAATCGGTGTGCGATACTCCCGATCCGCAGCTACTGCAAAAGTGTTCTTGAGGTTCCTTTGGTGCATTGGGTTGCGAGTGCGATTTTCCTCATTCTAACTACGCTAGGCGCGCTTGGTGTTCTTTATCCGCCGGATCCTTCTATGCTCCTCGTTCTCATCCTAGGGGGTGTCCGCCGTACGCTCATCGGGAGACACATCCGCGAGTAGTTCAGCTTCATACTCGGGACCCGGCTCGTTGTCATCCGCATTGCGAAGGGAAGCCATGTAGACTTGATGATCCGGCGAGTTGTCAGCCGTGTGGTTGTACTCGAGTAGCTCTATGCCACCCTCTCCCTCTTCTGAGATGGGAGAGAGAGATTTGCCCTCCTGGAAGGGCAATTCCTGCATGAAGGCCACAAGACGGGAATCGTATTCGAGTAGTTCAGAGGGATCTAAGCCCTTCCAGTACATGAAATGGCCTTGCGGTGTAGATGTTATGGGCAAACCCAGGTGACTACCTGAAAAGAACTTGGGGTGGTCATCAGGTTGCGAGTAGTAGTCGAGTATGGGGGCCTCCCGACAAGCAGTCGTTCCCTTGCCCTCGCCCTTGAGCAAACAATCTAAGTCCTCCTCCAAGTCAGAGAGGGACTCGGATTGTGTGGTCTCCCCAGATCGGTTTGATTCCAATCCGACTAGTTTTGGTGCAGCACGAGTTGAAATCACATCAAAAACAGACATCTTTTCGATCTGCCAAACTAGATCGGGGAGCAGCAACTCATCGAGGTTGTCGATAAACTTGTCGAGGTTGCTACATCGAGTTGGTGTAGTGGCCTCTAGCTTCCTGGAGTCAACTAGGTGGCTGTTGAAGCCACCCAAACCATTGGCGATGCAGATCCAGGAGCCAAAGATGAAAGTTGTGCCCTCGTCAAGCAAGCAGCTGGTGAAGTTGAGAGATGCCATCGAGTTCTGCGGTGGATGCTCGATGGACACCCTTACCTGGCGCGTCAGCTGTTGATGTTTTACCACCACGCCCACCGAGGGATACCTCCGAGGTGGTGAGTTTGTAGGTAGGGTGTCACCAAGATCAAGAACTCGAAGGTGCAAGGAACACAAAGTTTAGACAGGTTTGGGCCGCCAAGAGCGTAATACCCTACGTCTTGTGTGGTTTGTATTGCCTGTGACAGTTCGTGTACTTGCAATGCTAGACATATATTTTGTTAGTGTGAAATATGTGTTTGTTAGTATAAAGCTCATGTGTGTTTATGTGAAGTTTTTGAAAATTTAAAATGCAAGTAAAAAGGGTACTTTTGTAATTATGGAAAAACTAGAGTTGTTTTTGCAAAATGTAATTGGATAGGAGTTAACTTCAAAATAAGTGAAGGGTGGTTTTACAAAAATGTTTTTCTTACTTTATCCCCTGTAAAAATTATGCATTTGTCCGAAAGTTGCATTTGAAATGTATGTGTTGAATTGTGTAAAAGTTTGGGTAAAATGGTAAAAATAAGGTTGTTTATGTAATTTTATAAAGTACAAGTCCTTTTATGCAAGTATTTGAATTACAAAAGTAATTTTCAAAGTTACTTAGGACTAAAGTGTAAAAGGTGCAAGTCATCATGACATGTCTATCCAATCATTATGACGAGTCTATCCCGTCATCATGACGTGTCATAAATGCTTGCGTTTAGGTCCTGAATTTTATAAAGATACACTCTTTAGGACAAAAGTAATTCAAATCCAACTTTTGTTCAAAATTTAACGTGTAAAGATATAAAATTTGAGTTTTTGAACATGGGCCCTAAAGCAATAGTGTAGAGTTTGAAAAACTCTCCAACTTTCGTTTTGGGCATTTCTTCATTAGGGTTTTAAATCAATGGATAATTTATGCTTCACAGACAGGTCCCTGTAGTTTTCTAAAATTGCGCATAGGTCCTTGGGAGAACTCCATTTCTCCTTCTCCTCTGTTCTTCTTTATCTGTTGTGCCCTTTTTCTTTCCCCACGGGCGGCAGCTCCATCCAAATGTTCCTTCCCTTCCTCTCTCCCTCTGCTCAGCTCCGGGTAGGCGCACAGGCTCGGTCGGGTGTAGGGCGGTGGCCCGGTGTGGGCCCGAGCGCGGCAGAGCGGCGCGCTCTGGCGCGCGCGTGGGGGCGCAGCCGTGGTAGGCGGCCCCGAGCGGCGGCGCGCAGGCGGAGCCGTGGCGCGGGTGCGGCAGCAGGCGCGCGGAGCGAGGCCGGCTCGCGGTGCGGCGGCTCAGGCGCAAGAGGAGCGGCACGGCGCTGGTGCGCTGGGAGAGCGGGGACCGGCTCGGGCGGCTCGACCGGAGCAGGAGCGGGCGCAGGCGCAGCACGGCGGCTCGGGAGTGGAGCGGGCAGGAGTGGAGGCTGGTGATGCGGGCGCACGGGTGGAGCAGCATGCGGCGAGCAGGCACTGGAACGGCGCGGGCGCTCGGGATCCAGGCGACGCCAGAGCGCGGCGCTGGCGACGTTGGCGCAGACGCTGGAGCAGAATGCGCGCAAGCGCGTGTGCGGGCACGGCGCGGCCCGGCGTGCAGGACTGAACGTGCAGGTGGAGCTCTGGCACGGTGGTTTGGCATAGGCTAGCACAAGGACAGCAAGGCCCCGCGCGTGGAGTACCTGGTGATAGTCTGGCGCGGGTGGCCGTAGCAAGATGAGACGCGGGCCAAGAACGCACGCGATTCGGGCGTGCGTGGAAGCGACGTGGCAAGACCGGAGTAAGCGCGGATCCGGCAACAGGAGAAGGAGGAGAAGCGGGAGGAGCTGCAGTGTGACAGTTACCGGCGGATTCGCACGGGAGCAGCAGGGCCACGTATGGAGGACGTCGGAAGCCATTGAGGAGAAGACAATGGAAGGCATGGCCCTGATGCAGATAGACCTCGGTCCTCGTGGAGGCGGAAGAACGGTTATGCAAGGTGAGCCGGAAAGAAAGGCGGCGGAGCGGAGGTGGCGACCTGATGCAACGAGCTCGAAGGAGCCACGCACGGCGAGCTCCCTTCATCCATGCAAAGGTCGAAGCAGGAGCAGCGCGACGTGGGTCCGACGCGCGACGCAGGACTGACGGCCGACTCAGTTCATTTCCGTAGGCGCGTGCGTATGCAAGGCAACCTACCACGCGCATGCAGGCTGGGGGCCGTTGGTGTGGGAGCAGAGCAGAAGCGGCGCACCGGAGATGCGATCAGGTGCGGCGATCCAGCGGAGGCTACGCGGGTGTGCCGGCCGTGTTTCAGCGGCACACGCGCAGGAGTAGTGGAGGCTCAGCCCGCGAGCAAGAGAATCCTGAGGTTCGCGGAGGAGTCAGCATAACGGACCAATCCGGCTATATCGTCTCATCCCATGAGTCCATGACATCCAGCAACTCCTATTCCTCGCTGATTGTTCAAGCAAGACCATAACACACCTCGAAGAAACTCCTGAACCCCCATCGAGCCTCTTCGGATTCCTTCGTTGAAACATCATCACCGTGGCAAAGTCGACTATCGTCGCCACGGGTCACCGTGTGGAACATTCCTCCGGCCATCTTCCACCCACTGCAACCCTTCCCGGCAAACTTCTTCGTCACCCACGGAATCTCGTCACCGTCGAGTACTTCTCATCGCCGATCCTGTTTGCCACGGGAATTCACTTTCCACCCGTTCTCCTTCACAACCAAAGTTACCCCAAGGTTTGCCCTGACTCACTAAATCTTTCTAATGCCGGCGACTTCTTTGCCGGAACATCGTCGTTATCTTCCTGTTCTCTGTTTTCCCCGACCAGGGACTTAATTGCTTTGATTTAAAAAGTTCTAGGGTGTTCTTTGTAAAATTTCTAAGGCTTTCTTTATTTCAAATCAGTGAACCTCTACAAGTTTTATGTTGTGCTCTTGAATTGAAAATCTTGATTTGTGATCTAGATTAAATATTAGGGAATGAGTGCTTTATTGAACCTTATATTGTATGCATGTGTTGTAGCTGAAAGGTAACTCATAGGATGTATGTCTTAAGTAGAGATGTGTGATATCTAATTAATCTTTTTACGCGAGTACTCCTATCCCTACCATCAAGACTTTATCCTTGTTTTGATTGTTGTTTCCTTAAGGTCCTTTTCGTATAAGAATCCTTGTTAGTTCATGTGCATCTGCTGCTTAGCTAATATATCTTTGCAGCTATGCTTCAGCAACGGCTATCAGCTCAGCCGTTAAACATCTGTTTCCTTGAGTCTATGATGTTTCTGTGTAACAGCTGTCAGCCGATGTATTTCTTTTGTTCTGTCCTACATCGGCTGCACATAGTCAATATATCGGAGATGCACACACGATCTTAGGATGATCCAAGCCGATTCTAGTTGTTTTCCATATCGGTTATGGTCGATCAATCCTTAGTTTTCCCATCTTTATCCCCACACTTCTATCAGTCGATTTATCAGTTAGGAAATCGGCTATATATCTATCGGTCACATAACCACAACCACACTCCAATCGGCTATCCGTCACTCAATTGTTGTGCTGACGAAATCAAGCCGATACAACCGCACCTAGTTACCTAGGATAACACCAAAGCACATCAATCGGCTAAATCTGATACATCCTTATCGGTTAAGGCCAAGACTCATACACCAACCAATTAGATAGACTAGAAATATGCTAATAATCCAATCGGCCAATCCTTTCTTGTTCTATCCTTGAAACACTGTACCTTTAATATTCCTATCTCTATCAGCCGTTTTAACCTTTGGTGAAACCAAATCAGCTAATCCTTTCTACTCATATACAGAAACTACTAATGCCGATTTCTCTTCTAGACAGAAATCAGCAGATTTCCTAAAACTGTATAGAGAACTCCCTTCTTTACCAAATCTATCAACTAAACCTCTGTTGTATCCAATCGACTCTGTTGTAGTCTTCAACATATAGCCCTTCTTAATTAGTTGTCCCCCTAAGCTCTGTCTAAGTTTAATTCAGATCTTTCTGGTTGTTATGTGAGTAGTATGTTAAATGAGTGTTGGATTGCAACTTTATTGTAAAGTAAGATAGTTTCATAGGAACACTTTGAATGTAATGTTGCATTACATGTAGATACGACTACTTCCGCAGACAGTACCTACAAGATCTCCTAGGAGTTTACAGAGGATATTCCTGAAGACCAAGTGAACGTCACCGAGGGATTAATTGAAGCCCCGAACCAAAGTTCGGAAGATTTTGACATCTCTAACTTCAGCCCCACCAGTAAAGGCAAGCCCCGGACATAACCCACTATTTTAATTACACTGCAATCTATATCTATTTATGTAATTCTATGCCTTAAGTTCTTAGGAATTGCTTGGAACCCTAGTTGCATAATTCCAGGAACCGATGTACTGAACACTAGAACTTGAGTTCGACTAGCTGTTATGCTAATAGGACCGGTAGAAGTCGGGTGATTTCCTGTCACTCGCGCGATATAGGAGTTGTAATGTTTACATTCCTGTTATCACTATAAGGATGACGGATGGGAGTTTTGTGAGGTATCATGGTTGAGATGATACCCCGTCTGTGTTCTTGAATTTGATAAGGTCGCAGTGTGTGGTAGTGCGGGTTAAGCGTTTGAAAGTACTAACCACATGCCGCGAAATATGGCAAGCGGTAAGCCTAGTAACCAATCGGCCCGAGGAGTGGACATACCTCCCACCACTCGTCTTGCTTCTTCTGGTTACTTAAGTTCGACGTGTGGGAATACGTGTTGCAAGGGCAACCAGGAGTATGTCCTGCACTTTGGAAGTGCGTATGGTCCTGCAGTCGCTTGTGGTGGCTCTGATCCACGAGTCGGAATGAAAGGCAAACGGTTGCTTCGGAACAACCCTTTGGTGTTCCATGCGTGTGAGTTAGGTTTATCCTTACAAGGTTAAATTCAATTCAGAATCGTCCGCTTCTCATGAAGATTGAGACTGCTTGATCCCTTTACCACATAGAGAAATAAGAGCAACTTTGTGTTTAACAAAGATGATGTTTGGTTAAAGATTCTACCATGCTTGAATAGCTATAGGTGCTTACCTAGAATGAATAATCAACTAGAACCTGAAAGCTAAAAGTTGACATTAAGGATATACTCTTTGATACTTTTCAGCTAAAAACTCTACCCAAAGCTAAAAGCCTTCATAAGTCTAGTTACATGGCTATGTATACCATGAATGGGTAAGCCTTGCTGAGTATTAATATACTCAGCCTTGCTAGTTATATATTTTTCAGGTAATGCCTTTGAAGACCCTACTCTTTCCCTTGCCTTGGCCCTATGCTCTTCCAGATGGTTGGTCCGTGGAATGGGATCCGTCCCCGGCAAACACTGAGGACACCGAGTGATGTGGTGCCTGGGCTTAGCATGACATCCGTCTTGATGACACGTTGTGAATCATTGCGTATGTTTTCCGCTGCCAAAAATCATAACTTTAATAGTTTGTAATGTTTTCTCTAAGTTTGAAACTTCATACTGCTTTAAGAAACTCTTGTATGTAATTCCTTATAATGTAAAATATGATGGTGACTGTATCTCTGGACTCACCTTCGTGTGAGGTAACCTTATTTGATCCTGTATTCGGTGGTTTATCGGGACGTTACCCAACAGGCCAAGGGATTATACCGTTTGAAGCACGTTGGAGCCCTCAGAAATGGACTCGCGTACTTGAGCCGGTATAATTCAGGTTGGTTCTGCCACATTGCCTTAGGTGGTGATCGGATGATTTGATGTTTGGAAGGGGTCCCTGTCCGCCCTTATATAGTCTAGGGGATAGGGTTACATGGAAGTTCTAGTCGGATAGGAGCCCAAGAGTCCTACCCAAGTACTTGTCGGGTAGTTTCCTACTATATCCGACTAGTTTTACTATTGTATGAGTTGTTCTACTGCGCTACAAGTAGTTACAACTGGTGTAGGGCGTGGGCTATATCCCACCCCTTATCCTGTAAGATGTAGGCCATGTGCGCAGTCCCGTAGGCCCGGGTCTAACATTGTCCATGGCAAGTTTGCACCTCGATGCAATGATATTCAAATTCCGACTCTTCGTTTGATGCACAAGTGGTTGGCCATCACTCTCTTCCCAAGAGATGATGTTCGTACCATGCGCAACGATGAGTTAATGATCCTATATGACATGGTCAATAAGATCAAAATCTCCCCTGTGAAGGCTATGATAAAGCAATGGCTCACGAATTGAGTGCACTTCTTTGATTACTCGCATCGCTTCAAGCATGGGTGTCCTATATGGGAATTTTATTCCCTTCATTGAGGATGACCGTGTTTTTATCAATGAAGTCTATTTGATTTATGGTCACACACTCAAGAAAGGTCCGAATGACTCTTTGATTTTCTTCTCCCTTGTCTATGCAAATGAGATTCCATTGCCAAATGTGGGATTTCATCTTTATAACTGCCAGTCACTAAGCTTCCCTCTTGTCCCACAAGAGGAAGCCCGCAGGCATAGTGTTTCTGGTTTACCTAGCAGGATGACAAGAAGCAGGGCTAGAAGGGAGGTTGCACCAGCTTCACCTCCTCCACAGCCTCAGCCAACATATCCACATGAGGCAGGAGGGTCATCATGGCATAGCGCGAATACAGATGAGTGGCTATGGCAAGCCCCAGGACCCCGGTCCACCAGCTCTAGCTCCAACATAATACCGCACCTCGCATGACGGATGGCCTCATCCAGCGACTTCAGCTCCGTCACCTAGCAGTTAGGTGAGCTCAGGGTCCTAGCCAACGCCATCGAGGAGTCATTGAACCAACATATCTAGACCACCCAAACATGGCAGCGACACACCGGTGAGAGGATCCACGCTATGGAGCAGAGACAGCTACAGCAGCAGGAGTGGAGGGCTTACTTCCGTTGGAGGGGGTACAACCCTTACCAGCAGTGAGCCTAAAGCTACCTTGGGGGAGGACCCCCATGAGAGGTACCTTGTATCTAGTATCTTTACCGCTTCCAAACCTTATGCATGAAACAAAATAAAAATCTGCAAAACTAAAAAAATAAAAATTTGCAAAACTTAGAAAAGACCAAAAATATTTTTGCTTTCTTATGTGTAGTAAGCATGGTGTAGTTTTTTCTTGTTGAGTGATGAATAGTTTCTCTGTTAGTTTACTTCATATGTCTAGTTACAACTTAGAGCTCTACCTAGTTTTGAGTTTGTTGGCATAATGATTAAACCTTAAGCTTGAAAATTGTGGGTAGCAAAAAGCATGATCCAAATCTAAGTTGTTGTGAGCTATGATATGGTTGAAATAAAGTCGCTATGATCTTCTCCTACGTGAAACTTCATATCAGGAGAATTTAATTTTTGAAAATACAGAAATAAAGTATAGTTCCTCAATGATATAAAAATTCCTATCCAAAGCCATATGTTGTTCATTTTTAAGACCTTCCACATATGCGACTTGTTACCTCATTAAGCTTTGTCAAACTGTTATCACCCTTTGTGAGATACATTTCATACTCCCATGATCAAGATCACGTACACATCTCCACCATATGCTAAGCTTCTACACAAGAAGATAGCAATCACTTCATCCATCCACCCACAAAATAAAACTCCATCTTGTTACATGACCACCCTCTCTCTCCAAAAGTTATCATGAGAAAATGCATATGGGCCATAAGAAATGGAAGACATGCTAAAGAAAGTATGAGAAAAAGAGTTGGACACATGAAGGTCCAAGAAAAAAAAGAGAAAAAGAAAGATAGCCCATGTCCAAAGAAAAAAAAGAGGAAGATAATTGGAGAGAGATGATTCACGAAAAGGAGTTCATACACCATCCACGAAAAATATCCACACACATGCACATCTTGATCAAGCTTTATGACTTGTTTCTCCCTTGGATCTAGTTTTTGACTAAGCAAAATATGAGAAACAAGTATGCCTTAATATTCTCCATACCTATAGCTCCACTAAAACAAGCCTTAGGAGTAGGATGAAAAAGAAAGGCACAATAAAAGCCTTGGTGAGGAATTATACACTTGAGCGATCCGGGAGATCATTTGAGGAACTTTACGATTTCTTTTTGAAAAAAAACTTCATCAAACGTCCGAATTGAGGTACTCTACAACACCGTTCTAGCTCTCAACCGGCGATGATGAGGTGAAGCTACACGGCCCACAAGAGTAAAGTGAAGGGTAAGATCAGCACCAACTTATTCAAAATCATGGTAAGAGCATTTGATTGTGCCTATGATATAAATTGGAAATGCAATATTGTAGCAACTCCTGATCAACAACCTAAGTCTAAGCTTTGCTCGGGACGAGCAAAGGGCTAGCTTGGGGGAGTTATTGGCGGTCCTTAAATGCAAAATCTCACCGCCAACTATACTCATGAATAAAGGAAAACTAACTCACTTACTCACTTACTCACATATTTAAATCACTAACCTCGCTCCGCAGATGTATTTGTATATTTGGCCATTTCAGAATTCAAGTCCAAAATAAGAAGAAAACACGCAGAGGACGTAGAAGAAGTACACAGAAGATCCCATCCTGCGTCACACTTACAAAGAGGGCCCACTTGGCAGGGCAAACCGACGAACAAAGGCGATGAACACCCAAAGGATAAGGATAAGACCCACATGTCAGTGCCCTGGCCAAAGGCGGTGGTCAGTGGTCCCACCCAGGGGTCGGCTGTCCCTAGGGTCGGCTCACCCTGGACTCCATCCCGTCCAGGTGCACTTTGGCGGGAAGATCTCCACCGCCATCCTGAAAGTTAGTTATGAAGGTTTCCATACTTACCTCCACCGGGAACCACCCTTGGAAGCTATAAAAAGAGGAGGAGCCCTCTCATTCCACACACACCACACTTGAAGCCTCTCTCCTTCTCTCTACTTGTGACTTGTAATCCTTAGGCTAGTGGAGTTAGGCTAGTTATCTACCTTAGCAAATCCATATCGTCCTAGGGGTCGTTGAGTAATCTTTGGCCTTAGGTATGGTTTTGTATTCAACTCGTTGGTACTCTACTCATAATACAAAAGTTAATTCATGGTTATCTTACCATCTTGATAGTACGGTTTGCCTTATCTTATGCTCGCTTAAGTTATATAATCATGTTTAGCATAGCTTTAAGTACCAGCATCAGTTTGGTGTGCTTTCGGCCTTGCTCTAGTCTAACGCCTGGCCAGCATCATGGTGGGGGGTGCTGGAGGGGCTAGAGTAGTGATCTTGTGCATGGGTGTGGTGCTCTAGGTACGAGGGATCTATCGAACTTGACTGCATCCCACGGTCTGCCGGGGTAGGTGGCAGGTGGTGACAGTCATATCCATCCTTCGTAGTCCCCCATGTTCAGATGTGGTGTGGGAGTCTAAAGTGTTGTTCTAGGTTGCTGGCAGACCAGTATTGGGCAGTCTCCGTAGTTGTTGAATGCTTAATGCTATCTCTAACCATGTGTTGTATAACCCGTGCTAATTTGAGTAGATATCTCTATGACAACCCTTTTTTATGCCTATGCTCCCGCTAACCTTTGGTTTACTTGTTATTCTTTATTTATGAGATTGGCTTGTGTGTGGGTCACATTACCCCTATATTTCACTTATCATGACTTACCCCTGTATGGTTTATAGTCTATCGCTTATGCATATTGTTATGAATATGTACCTAGTAAAACTCTTTTACATCATGCCATCCTACGGGAAAATATAAATAACGATATCCGAATACTCATCTAGGTGAAATGCTACAACGGTATATCCGTGCGCTTGCGGATTTATTCTGTAAACATTAAGACATACTAACACGCAATTCTAGCGCCATTGCCAAGGACTAACAATCCTGGTGATGATGTTAAGAAATGCCAACAACAGGGCACACTAGGCTATCTAGAGATGGAACATGGATCTCAATCAAGCCAGAGAGCATAAAAAATTGCAGATCGCAGAACTGGAGGAATGGAGAGACAAAGCCTATCATAGTGCCTCAATATACAAAGAAAGAACTAAGAGATGGCATGACAGAAGGCTGAAACCTAAGGTCTTCATCCCAGGAGATAAGGTATTGCTTTTCAACTCCCGGGTGAATCTATTTGGTCACGAGAAGCTACGGAGTGAGTGGTTAGGACCGTACCTCGTTGTTGAAACCTCAGCTCATGGGGCCATCACAATCCAAGACGGAGAACGTAACCTTCATAAGGTAAATGGTCATCGCTTGAAACTCTTCCTAGAGCATGACAAGGTCATTAATGGAGATATAGATGTGATTGAGATAGTCAATCATGAAAATATGCTTGATTAGAGGCTTTACATGCCAAGACCATCAGTAAGCCCCCTTTATATACCTTTTAGAACTCTCCTTGCGCTACCCAGAAAAGACCTAGGGCAAGCTGGGCCCAGCCCAGTTCGCCCGAACTACACAGTTCGGCCGAACCAGAGCAGGAGTCCCAGCCACCCAGCCTTGACAGGCCTGGACTCTTTTGCGTTCCAAACCCATCTACGGCTGCCACGAGGGTTTTTGACAGAAGAACTAGGGTTTAACCACATCCCTTCTAAACCATCCATAACCCTTCTTCTTCCTCATCTTTCCATCTACTCCTGCACCTCTAAACCACCAAAACCCTCTTCACCTTCGGCAGCTTCATGGCAGGCAAGGAGGTCATGCCTTTCGTCAATGACGAGCATTCCATTGAAGCTCCTACACCGGCAAATAGCCCAAATTCTCCTCAACTCTTCATGGAGGAGGCCCTCTCGCTCACCATGGTTCCTTCCATGCTCCCACCAAGCACTTCATGAAACGGGAGGCTAAGGGGCGCCACCTGTGGGTCGGCCGAACCTTTGGTTCGGCCGAACCAGAGAAGGGGCCGCTCAGGCCCTCATTCCGGTACACCACCGTCCATGCCACAAGGGAGCCAGAAGACAGAGGCACAGGCTCGGAAACCATGTAGAAGGCGCTCCAAGGGAGTTCTCGAGACGATCACGGTCAAGCTTTTTCAAGATGAGAACGCCCCTGGGCCAAGATTGAAGACGGATGAAGAGTATGTGGGATCCTTGCTGAGTAAATATGGGGATGTCATCTCCCATAACTACAGGAGAGAAAAGATATCCCCTGATGATCCTCCACCAACGCCACGCCTCAAGATCTGGGAGTACGTCCACCGGCCAAGGAAGAAGACAAGGGCAAAGGGCCGGCTGACTCCCCGAAGGTGTACTCCAAGGAGGAACTTATCTTCTTGATAAGGAATTTACAGTTGGAAAACAAGAGATAAGCCTCTCCTTGCAAAATCAGAGGTTGGTGCTTAACAATGTCTATGAGGACCTCGGCACATTCCACGGCAGCTTGAATGATAGGATGAATCATTTGGCTAAGGTTGTAGGGGAGAGGAGTGACTCGGATGGTAGTTCATCCGAGGATCTTCCCTAGTTTAGTTTGTTGGGCGCTAGGTTAGGTTTATTCCCATCATTGTAAGCGCCCCCATATTTTGGTTTGAATAAAACTTTGGCTCCCTGGTGTTAATGCCGGCAGAGCCTCTTTTGTTTTTACTTTTTTGTTTTGCTTTGATTGAATGAGATAGGATCGAAAACAAGTGTGGGGACGATTCCTGCAATATCCCTATATACTTACGTCGAGAACACCCCTACATGTCACGTGCAACACAGGATGAACCGATACATGGCTGGACCCACTCGGCCTCTCCTCGCTCCAGTTTCTTAGTTTGCACGCCCTCACTCGTTTTCTCCCTGATCCTTGAGTTTTAATCATACTTTCGATGATCAATCTTAATGGATTAAACTCAAATAAAAGTTAGAGCGCTTGTCTTAGAGAACCCATGATGATCAAGTTCTTGATTAATGTGATATGGTTTGATTCAAGTATCCATACCTGTTCTGCTTGCTTGATATAGGAATTTTATTTCAAAAAAAAATATTCCATGAGTTTACAACACATATGATCTTCTATGACGAATACCTCATGACAAAAGATTAAAATGTCATAAGGTCACTCCATTTATGAAATTTTGTAAGAGAGGATACAGTTTAGTGACGAATATCAGATGCATGTCACTAAAACTTATTAGAAATTGTCATAAGCTATTCTTGATAGAACCCGCTAGGGTGTGTTCCTGATCTTCGATGAGAGCTAAGGATAACTCGATTTGGTGTTGGATTCGATGTTGGCTGTCCGACTACAATCCCCATAAGGCTGCGCCATAGCAATAGGTACACCGTCTCCGATTGTGATGTTCTTGCTGTGCCAAGAACACCTTTGAACCTGTTTGCAACTGAGAACAAGCAAGAACAACATGAACAAGCAAATAACTCACGAAAATCAAGCCAAAGGCTGAAACTGAATCACGAGTTGGGGTCTTTATACATGGGAGACAACCAGGAGGCATGGGAGGGTGGAAACCCTAACATAGTATGGGCCCCCAGTGGGCTTCACTTGATAGAAGGCTGTCAGCCCAAGACTGGAGGTCCAAACATCTCTCTGTAGTTGCTGGGAGACTCCGATGGAATCTGGCAATGTTTCTTAATCCATCTAAAAGTAGGCTTCAAGGGCTTTCCGTCAAGTGTTCATGAGCCTCCAACACTCTTCGGAGCAAAGAATTATGTACAGTGGAAGTTGTCAGTTCTTGGAGGTCCGAATAGGCTGTCCGAACTTGCAGTATGATTCTTTGGTCCGATCCTTCGTTTCCTCATGCCTCCTTCCACTTGTTTGTTGTCACTGTAGTTCTTTCTCCAATCTGATTCGGCTTTCAAGTTCCTAATCATAAGAAAGTCATCACAAGGCTTTAGTAGCACCCCATTCGGAGAATAACTTGTTTGGATAGCAAGGAACGACTTTACCTGATAATTTAGTTGTCGTGCTTGTGCTTGAGTTATTGGTCCTTGCTGTGTAGTAGGCGTGGTTGTACCAATGATAGGGATGTCCTCATCATCCTCCCTTTCTTGTATTTGAGTCGTCCTCGACTCAAGTTCATCTTCTTCTCCCAAATAAGGTTTCAAATCTGCAATGTTAAATGTGGGGCTAACCCTAAAATCCGCAGGCAACTCAAGTTTGTATGCATTTTCATTGATCCTTTCTAACACTTTAAAGGGACCATCGGCTCTAGGAAGCAACTTAGACTTTCTCAAATTAGGAAATCTATCCTTTCTCAAATGTAACTAAACCAAATCACCTGGTTCAAATGTGATATGTTTCTTCCCTTTGCTACCAGCAAATTTATATTTGGCATTCATGCTCTCTATGTTTTCTTTAGTAGTCTCATGCAGTTTTAGGATCATTTCAGCACGCTGTCCAGCATCAAAATTCATCCTCTCCGAAGTAGAATGAGGGAGAAAACCGTACACAATCTCAAAAGGGCATTTCTTAGTAGTAGAATGTAGTGAACGATTATAAGCAAACTCAACATGAGGCAAGCACTCTTCCCACATTTTAATGTTCTTTTCCAAAATAGCCCTAAGCATGGTAGATAAAGTTCTATTCACAACTTCGGTTTGCCCATCGGTTTGTGGATGACATGTAGTGGAAAATAAAAGCTTGTAACCAACTTAGCCCACCAAGTTTTCCAAAAATGGCTAAGAAATTTTGCATCGCGATCAGAAACAATGGTATTTGGTACACCATGCAAGCGAACAATCTCATGAAAGAACAAATCAGCAATATTTGTAGCATCATCACTCTTATGGCATGGTATGAAATGAGCCATGTTAGAAAACCTATCCACTCAACAAAGATACTATCCCTCCCCTTCTTTGTTCTAGGCAGTCCTAAAACAAAGTTCATAGAAATATCTTCCCAAGATGCACTTGGAACAGGAAGAGGTATGTATAAACCGTGAGGATTAAGCATGACTTAGCTTTTTGGCATGTTGTGCAGTGAGCAATGAACCTCTCCACATCTCTCCTCATCTTGGGCCAAAAGAAATGACCAGCAAGGATGTCCTCAGTCTTCTTCACTCCAAAATGTCCCATCAGCCCTCCTCCATATGCTTCCTGCAGCAATAACAAACGCACGGAGCTAGCTGGAATGCATAGCTTGTTAGCTCTAAAAACAAACCCATCAGCTAGGACAAATTTGTTCCAAGTTTTTCCCTCGCAATTCAGCAACATATCCTTGAAATCATCATGAGCAAATTATGCTTTAATTGTTTCCAAGCCATATATTTTGAAATCAAGTTGGGATAGCATAGTGTAACATCTAGACAAAGCATCAGCAATGATATTTTCTTTACCCTGTTTGTGTTTTATGACATAAGGGAAAGACTCAATGAATTCAACCCATTTCGCATGCCTACGATTCAGTTTTGCTTGACTTCGAATGTATTTTAAGGACTCATGATCAAAATGTATAACAAATTCTTTGGACCATAAATAATGCTGCCATGTTTCCAAAGTTCGGACTAAAGCAAGTAATAACTTATCATAAGTTGAATAGTTCAAAGTAGGCCCAGTTAATTTCTCGCTGAAATATGCTACAGGTTTGTCCTCTAGTAGCAGCGCACCACCCAAACCAATTTCTCGCTAAAATATGCTACAGGTTTGTCCTCTAGTAGCAGCGCACCACCCAAACCAATTCCACTAGCATCACATTCAAGCTCAAAGGTTTTGCTGAAATCTGGAAGTTGGAGTAATGGGGCATGTGTTAACTTATCTTTTAGTATGTCGAAAGCATTATGATGTGGTGCAGCCTAAGTGAGTGTTGCACTCTTCTTGGTGAGTTCATGCAGTGGGGCTGCAATGGTGCTGAAGTCCTTCACAAAGCGACGGTAAAAACTAGCAAGTCCTAGAAAGTTTCGCACTTGGGTGACTATTGCAAGAACTAGCCAGCTATGAATGGCATCAACCTTGGCTTGATCAACTTCAACTCCCTGTGGTGTCACAACATAGCCAAGAAAAGAAACTCGATCTGTGCAAAAGCTACACTTCTCAAGGTTACCAAACAAGCATGCATCACGTAGAGCATCAAAAATAGCATGCAAATGATCAAGATGGTCTTCTAGTGATTTGCTATAGATCAAAATATCATCAAAATATACTACCACAAATTTGCCAATAAAAGCGTGTAAAACTTCATTCATCAATCTCATGAAAGTGCTAAGTGCATTAGTGAGCCCAAATGGCATGACTAACCATTCATACAAGCCAAACTTAGTTTTAAACGCTGTTTTCCATTCATCTCCTAGCTTCATGCGAATCTGGTGGTAACCGCTACGCAAATCAGTTTTAGAGAACACAATTGAGCCATCAATTCATCAAGCATATCATCTAACCTAGGAATAGGATGGCGATATCTGATTGTGATGTTGTTTATTGCTCTACAATCCACACACATGCGCCACAACCCATCTTTCTTAAGAAGTAAAAGCACAGGAACAGCACAAGGGCTAAGGGACTCATACACATAACCTTTGTTGAGTAATTCTTGCACTTGCCGCTGAATCTCTTTTGTCTCTTCTGGGTTGGTCCTGTATGGCGCACGATTAGGCAAGGAGGCCCCATGAATGAGGTCAATTTGGTGCTCAATCCCTCGATTTGGTGGTAGCCCTGGTGGCACCTCCTTTGGAAAAACATCTGTGTACTCTTACAAAAGATTAGTGACAGCAAGAGGCAAAGCAATAGACGTATCTTCAAGTGAGAACAAAGTTTCTTTGTAAACTAAAGCATAGCAAACAGTAGTTCTAGCATCAATATCATCCAAATCAGATTTGGTAGCAATGAAGCAGGACCCTTTCAGCTTAATCTCATTTTTATTATCATGAACAGATTTGGTGTTTTCCTTTTTTGCTTTCCAAAGTCATTAGCCACATTCTGATTTTCACTCTTAGCTTGCTCTTGATCCTTTAGTTTGCTAGCTCTAGCAAGTTCATCTTTTAAAATAGCTTCAAGAGACATTAGATGCAAAACAAGTTTCTTGCCAATATGCACAAAAGAATATTGATTAGTTCTACTATGGTGCAAAGAATCAATGTCGTACTGCCATGGTCTATCTAATAGCATGGAGCATGCTTGCATAGGCACAACATCACAGTCAATAGAATCATGATAGGAACCAATCGAAAAATTAACTCTGATCATCCGTATTACCTTCATTTTGCCGCTATTATTAAGCCATTGAATGTAGTAGGGCTGCGGATGTGGCTTTGTGCATAATGCAAGCTTGTCCACCATTTCAACACTTGCTAAGTTGTTGCAGCTTCCCCATCTATGATCACACGACAAGAGTGTTCCTTGATCACACACTTTGTTTGAAAAAGAGTGTGGTGATAATTTTGTTCAGCCTTCTCCATTTGTGCACTTAGCACACGTTGCACCACGAGGCTTTCATAGTGCTCAGCAGCCTCAGCCCCAATATGCTCTTCATCTTGGTGGGAGACTTCTCCTTCCCCTACATTGTTAGCAGCAAGCAAAGCATATGTTTCTTCATCTAAATCACTAGCAGAGGAATACCCACCATCAGCTCACACAACCATCACTCATGTGCTTGGGCAGTCCTTGCGCACGTGGCCATAGCCCTTGCAGTGTAGGCACTGAATATCCCTTGTTCTTCCCATGGATGCTACGGAGGATGAGCTCTTGGAAGGTCCATCCGCTACTCCTCTTTTTGGTTCACTTGGGCATGCTGCAGAATTCATTGTAGGACGTGGTTTGCAGCCCGAGGAAAGTTGTGGGGTTGCTCGTGATGGTGGTGCAGCAGTGTTATATGGTGGCCACGGGCTAGCACGACCTGCAAAAAGGTTAGTTCTCATGCTAGCTCAACATCCCTGCACTTCCCTTTCAGCTTTACAAGTAAGGTGAAATAAACGAGTAACAGAATTGTATTCCTTGTAAGCTAAAATATCTTGAATTTCCTGATTCAGCCCACCCATAAATCTTGCAATAGCACCATCCTCACATTCCTCTAAACCACATTTAAGCATGCCTATTTGCAACTCTTGATAATACTCTTCAACAAATTTAGTTCCTTATTTTAGTTGTTGCAATTTATGTAACAAATCACGGGCATGATAAGAAGGAAAAAATCTGGCACGTATAATCCTTTTTAAGGTATCCCAATTTGGTGTGCTATTTGAGTTCTTACGATGGTATTCAGACCACCAAATAGAGGCAGAGTCAGTAAACTCACTAGTGGTAGCCCTAACACGTTTGTCCTCAGGAAAATCATGGCAACTAAATTTCTGATCAACAGCTAGTTCCCAAGTAAGGTATGCATCAGGGTTGTATTTTCAATTGAAAGAAGGCATAGTGAATTTGATCTTGCCTAGGGAGTCATCAGCATGTACCTCTCGCCGTGGTGGGTGACGACCTGTCTCGTGGCGGTGACGGCGCTATTTGGTGCGACGATGACCACTCACCTTTTCTTCAAGCTCAGTGTCTGCTGAATATTATTCTTCATCTCGACCAGCAGCGCTGCCCCTGGTGTTGTTGCTGTTGTGATTGCGCTGCCCCAAGCCATCATGTTGATTCGGTTCCATCTTCTCTAATCTGTCCAAAATAGCTGTAAGAGAAGTTACATCCCCAATAGACCTCTCTAGTGTGGCCAGCCTAGTGTTGGTGTCGACTTGGGCTGTTTCCATCTGACCAATGCAATCATTGGTGACTCGAACATCGTCATATAGGTGTTTAGTATGCAGCCTCACTTTGTACTCAAAGTGCTGCAACAAGGCCTTCGATCGTGGTGATTGGGGAGGGGTCCTTTTGTCTTCTCCTGTCATGGTTAGTATGCAGCAAAAAATTCATAAGAAAATATATTGGATCAACTAGTGGAATTAGGTGACAGTAAACTCCATCCTCTCAATCTTGTGCAATCATGTTCTTACATGTTCTTACCATGCAAAGCAGAAGATGTTGGCAGCCAGCAAGAACAACACAAATGGTTACACAAGCACAACCCTATGATTTAGTAGATATAGGTGGCCGTAAGGAAAACGAATCAAGGTATAGCTAGAACCACGTTAGTCAATGCAAGTTAAATAAGCGTTCATTGATGGTCCTATGCTGGTTCTAGGGCTAAATCATGCTAGAAACGTGAGCCTGAACACAAGCATTGTCACACACCAAAGTAGCAAATGAGTGCAACGAAACAACAGCTTTACTCTTTCTTTCTTTCTTTCTTTTTTCCTTTTCTCTTTCCTTCTTTTGTTCTTTATTTCTTTCTTTCTTTTTCTTCATAAGTCTAAACTCTTCTATTCAGTATTGCAATAACCAAAATAAGGGGATTGCTTCACATAGCCCTTTGAAATCAGATTAACATCTCTAATTTCACATAGCAGATCGCAAATCTCCAGCGCTATTGCGAAGCGCTCAAAAGGAATTTGGGAACGAGGTCAGATCCGTTGGAAAGACCACAAGATAAGCATTCCAGATTGTATTTAAACTCTTGAATTGGACATGAAACACAAAATATATGGCTATTTTTTTCTGGTGCTTAACTGGGGAAGATGGATTCGTGGTGGCAAAATGGTAGGGGGAAAATGAATGGTTTTGGTGGATTTCGTGGTGACTAAAAATGTGATCAGAACTCAAAACTGTAAAGAATAACTACTAGGAACCAGCAACTAGTCCAAACAATGTAACTGAAAACTCAACAAGCAAAAAACTATGTAGAACAGCGAAGGCTCAAACTAGTTGTTGGGAGTTTCAGATCTAACCTGTTTTTGGGATTTTTGGATTGTAGGTATTGTAAAGTATGGGTAGAAACTCTCACTGAAAACCAAGCTCTGATTACCACATGATTCCGGATCTTCATGAGAGCTGGGGATAACTCGATTTGGTGGTGGATTCAATGTTGGCTGTCCGACTACAACCCCCACAAGGTTGTACCTTAGCAACAGGTACACTGTCTCTGATTGTGATGTTCTTGCTGTGCCAAGAACACCTTTGAACCTGCTAGCAACCGAGAACAAGCAAGAACAAGATTAACAAGCAAATAACTCACGAAAATAAAGCCAAAGGTTGAAGCTGAATCACGAGTTAGGGTCTTGAATCAAGTAAACGAGTGGTCTAATTGACACGCGCGCTCACCAGAAAGTAGCTGAAACTAAACTTACAACAAAACAAAACTCAACCTTCTCCTGGCTGCTGGAGCATGAATTTATACATGGGAGACAGCCAGGAGGCTTGGAAGGGTGGAAACCCTAACATAGAATGGCCCCCTAGTGGGCTTCACTTGATAGAAGGCTGTCAGCCCAAGACTGTAGGTCCGAACATCTCTCTATAGTTGCTGGGAGAATCCGATGAAATCTGGCAGTGTTTCTTAATCCATCTGAAAGTAGGCTTCAAGGGCTTTCCGTCAAGTGTTCATGAGCCTCCAACACTCTTCGGAGCAAAGAATTATACCCAGTGGAAGTTGTCAATTCCTGGAGGTCCGAACAGGTTGTCCGAACTTACAGTCTGATTCTTTGGTCCGATCCTTCGTTTCCTCATGCCTCCTTCCGCTTGTTTGTTATCACTGTAGTGCTTTCTCCAATCTGATTCGGCTTTCAAGTTCCTAATCATAAGAAAGTCATCACAAGGTTTTAGTAGCACCCCATTCACATAATAACTTGTTTGGACAGCAAGGAACGACTTTACCTGATAATTTAGTTGACGTGCTCGTGCTCGAGTAATTGGTCCTTGCTGTGTAGTAGGTGTGGTTGTACCAATAATAGGGATGTCCTTATCAATTCCGATGTCATATTATGACGAAGCTCTTTTGTTTCCATGACAACTATCAAGCATCACAAAACTATGCCAACATTGGGCTGTTACAGGTTTTTTCTTGAATTTATTAAGACAAAATGGTGGATCCTATTTTTTTAATAATACTCTAAGTTTTCTAAAAATTGGTTGGGAACTATTTGCGAGCATTTGGACTAGCAACGTATCAGTTTGACATATTTTAAACCAACAAGATTCTTAAGTTTCAATATGTCAACTTATTTTGTATGAAAATAAAAATATCATAAATAAATTGTTGTGGCAATATCCTATTCATGATGTCGTCCAAAGATCATCCATACAGGTAGTTGTGACTTTCATGACATGCACGACATTCATGAGATTTATTATGCTTGTTCATGAAAATAAGTTAATTATAAGTATTGTGCAATAGTATACTGTTTCATAAATGTAATTTTATTTGTATTTATGTAACAATAACATTTGAAAAATTGTTAAACGGACCCTAAAACCCGGGTTGGGCCGTTTTTTCAGCTAGGCCGCAAGACCTGCACGGCTAAAGTTTGGATCACACTCGTCCACCATAAACCCTAGCTCCTCCTGTCCTCCTCCTGTCCTCACTTCCTTGACGGCGGCAGCGCCTCACGCGCCCGGCGCCCGCACACCGTTGACCGTAGCGCCGTCAAGCTTTGAGCACCCTTGCCGTACTCTCTAGCAGCTCCACCACGCACCTCCATTACCTTCTCCTTCCTGCTGTCTCCCTCCACCCCAACCCAAACCCATGTGGAGTAGCTGCAGCCGACGGTGACCGTGCCGCAGCCGCTTGTCTCCGTCCAGACGCTCGCTTTCCCACTTGCTACTGCTCCCAGTCGCCGCGCCCTGCCCGTACCCACCATTCCCTTCCCCAAATCCTCTCCATTTCCTCAGCCCCCTCCTCGATCTGCATCTGGTGGCGCCATTCCCTTTCCCCAAACCCTCTCTATCCCCTTGCTCCCCCTCCTCGATCTGCATCTGGTGGCGCCATACCCTTCCCCCAGACCCTCTCCATCCCTCAGCGCCCCCTCGATCTGCATGTGGTGGGCTACGCACGACGGATGGTCGTCCTGTTGGTGTGACCGATGGCTGGTAATCCCAAGGATGCTGCGGCCCTGCGCTCTCTGCGCCACTCCCTACTGAAGCTGCGCTCTCTGTGCCACAGTGGGAAGAATGAGGAGTAACCTGCGGAAGTTGAGGCAAGCTAGGAGTCCAGGCTGCTCAACGAGCACGAAGATGAGATGTCCGGAGGGAGGAGAAGCTTTGCGACTCCTCCTAGTTGAGGTGATTCACATGCTCTTTCTCCTCTGATCTGACAAGTTCAGCATTGTTTTGAGTATACAAAACTTATCGTTAGAATTAGGCTGGTTCCTGGCTTACCCATTGGGCAATATTTAACTTAAAAACTTCATGATTAGTCTTCACGTCTCCTAAATAGTTTTAGGACTAGTTGAGATACGAATCTTTAATTGCTGTTCAACATGAGTTTACTCTGTAACAAGTAGGTGTGCAATCTAGTTATTGCCTGGAAAACTGACATCTGTGCTTGCAGATATGTTTTGTCTAAGTTTGGGATGCAACAATAGTGAAATTCTTCGACTCTATCAGTATAGAATATAAATATGTTTTAGGTTTTGTAGGTCTCGTGCAGTCGTGTGCACTTAGTTATCTATCCACACCACTTAAGTGGATATCTCTTGATTTCACAGTTCTATTGGGTAACTTAGTTTTCATGCAAACTAATTGGTTTTGGTCTATTTTTTCCCTGTAAGGTGCCCTGCTTAGTTCTGTAGGACTAGATTAATGTGCCTGTATACTAGGACATATGTCAGCCTTGTGTATGAATGTGAATGGTTTGTGTTTTTAGCAAATGAGCTCATCCTAGATTCAAGTTGTGGATGTCAATTAAGCATGTACAGAGATAACTTTATCTTTATTTTTTTAGGTCTCTTTGTTTATGAGTATGTAATTGGATAATACCAAAGTTAGTGTTCCTTTTGTTTCTTGTATTTTGCAGGTGATGAACTGATGTCATAGCTGACCTATTTTGCTGCTGCAAGCAGATGTTAAGGGACAGCCTTGGGCATAGAGAAAATGGCAGGAAAACGCTTGACTGGTATAAAGCAAAGCAATTCATAGGGTTTGTTTAATTCATCATGTATTAATTATTATGCAGAATTTCATGTTTAAATTGTTATATCACCATTGGATGCTCTACTGCAGTGAGCCATGAATTTTAACATTTCTGCACCATGAAAAAATATAATTGCCTTTTCGGCACCAAATGCATATGGGTTCAGCTTTATTTGGTAACTGAAAGTCTGATTACTAAACTGCAATGCATGTGTTGCTGCTGTACTGCAATGACAATACTGTTTTTGCTCCGTTCCTGTGCTTCAGTTAATAGTGATTGCATATAACATTAAGGTGTACTGAAGCTTCTCTAGTACATGTGTTTTTTAAATCATTTGAACTTCTATACAGCTCAAGATATGATAGATACTGTCATGTATTGCCTAGATTGCACGCTCTGCTATATACTCAGCGGATTAACCTAGTGGCTGGTGCATAACTGATCTGTACTCTGTAGGTTGTAGCTCTAAAGCATTTAGAGTTACGTTAGCACCTTTCAGGGGTCATCAATTCTATAGGTCATATCAATTATTTGCTTCTAGCAACTTTTGCTTGTCGGGTGCTTCTCTTAACTTCTCTAGCTTCTCCTTGCCGCGCACTGCGGGGTGTCATGGATCTAGTGTTTGGGTCATGGGGCCACTGGCTGCTTGGCTGCGGGCTGCACCGTCGATTCACAGCACGAATTGCTGGTCTCAGGATCACAGAGATAAGTGCTCCAAAACTGCTATTGCTGGCCTGCTCTTGTGGTTCAACACTCTGTCGCTGCCCTGCTCTTGTTGTTCAGTAAATGGTAGTTCACTGAAAAGAGTGATTGCAAATAAATTGTGGTGTATTGAAGCTTCTTTAGAGTAAATGGTTTGATCTTATATACTGTAAAACTACTATCTAAAGTTGCACACTTATCTTGATAAATGCTCCTTTGTTATTATTTTACCCATCATATGTGTTACTGGTCCAAAATTGATGAGATATGAAATGATCATATGCCTGGTCTGTAACAGTAGCATTTCTGTTTGGAAGAGAACTCTTCACATGATTTTGTTATTGCTTACTGGATGTGAAAAACTGGCATGTCTATCTGTATGCACTCATGATTAAGCAGCTGATTCATCTTATGAGCTTGCTGCTAGTTTAGTTGGCTAACACTTCATGATATATAGGGTGGTAATGCCACAACTAAATTAGTTCTTTTAAAAAAATGTATGGCCTTGTAGATTGGGTTAATCGCTGCTGTGGTTTTTTCCATGGAACAAATTAAATATGGTGTTGTTCTTGAAATCTCTTCTATATCTTGAAAAGTGTGTCTATGTCTGGTATATAATATTATAAAGTGTGGATGTGCTAATTCAGAAATCATCTTCATTTGCTAATTTTATATGTGCTTTGAGATCATTTTTGTTAGAATAGAATCCAATTCAGTTCGATTTATGGCCACTCTTTCATAATGGAAAATCATCTTCTAATTACAGGAAAAAGACTGAGCTTTCATGCATCCAATCTAGGGATACGAAGGAGAGTAACCCAGAGGCGGCACTTCAGGCACACCAGAATGCAGACCATCATCTTTGCTTGATTGCTTGCCTGGTGCAACTTTTGCATGTACATATGTATATATGAACGGAGGATAAATTGTATTGCTTGACTGCTTGCCTGGTGCAATTTTTTGCATGTACCTATGTATGTGTATGAATATGTGCATGAACAGAGGATGAACTGTGAACATGTGACCTATTTGTTCTCCCCTACTTTTATATTTTTTTGTTTTTATTTCCAACATCAGAGACGCTGTTTTGGGAGGCCCGTCACTGATCATTAGGCATCAGTGACGTGGTTACCCCAAAACACATAACTAATGGCTGTCATTAGAAACGTGGGTTGGGTAAACACGTCACTAATGCCTATTAATAGAGACACAGGTAGGGAAAACATGTAACTAATGACACTTTCGTTAGAGATGTGGGTTTGGAAAATGCGCCACTGAAGGCACTCAAAAGTGACGTATTTTGCCGATCCATGTCACTGGTATTCATCCACATTCGAGGTTTTGACATAAGTGAAATGTCATAGAAAGCCATATATGTTGTAGTGTACATTTCCTTGCTAACGTTTTATACGTATGCGACTTATCGATACATTGAGCTTTATCAAATGTTGTGATCCTGTTGACATATGCTTTGTACTTGTTTAATCAAGATCACGCACACAAGCAACTTCTACACTTGAAGTTAGCTACCATGCCACCCGAAAGTGAACACTCCACAAAGTTGGTCTTTCTCTTCCCCAAGATATTACAAAGGACGCATGAGCTATCGAAAAAAATAATAAATACATGGACACATGAAGGTCCAAGAATTGAAAAAAAGTGGGCACATGAAGATCCATGTATGAGAAAAGAAAAAGCGATAACCATGCCCTCAAGAAGTTTTCACAAGGGGGAAGGGAAGACCACTCAAATGGAATCCACATCCACATCCATCACACGCACAATCTTGATCTACTCGTACAATGTATTATCTCTATGGATCTGACCTTTGATTTTGCAACAGATGTATCGCAAGTACGTATACAAACATCCCCCCCCCAGCCTCACTTTAGCCTGACATAAGAGAGGGAGTGAAGAATATATCTTTGGTAAGTTACATACAATGAGCGACTGTGAGACATCACTAAGAAGGGGTAAGACCATGGATACATTCTCTTAAAAAAAACTATTTCAAAACCCCAAATCAGCATCTGAACAAGGTGGAACGCTTGGACCAACACCGTTCCATCACTCAACCGCCTGAGATATCATGGTATACACTTCAAAGTTCACAGGTCAAGGTGAGGTCTAGAATAACTTTTATGCAGGAACCTCAGCAGGTCAGCCATGTTGCCTTAGTTCTATGCCCTCACTCGAGGACGAGCAAAGGACTAAGTGTGGGGGATCTTGTCGACACTCGTTACATACGAGCTCGATTTCGACCGTCAATCCTGCATAAAAGACGAACAATATCACATGCCAACACTAGTATAGGATGATTATCTAACAAATTCCACAAGTGCTAGTCTAAATATGTATGCGGGTGCATTTGAGCTAAAAATTGCAGGAAAAGAACCAGCATGATCCAAGGCCAAGCAGCTCCAACCAATCTGAACGCACCGTTCAGGCTCACACGGATCAAAAGACCCACTGGCGTAAGAAACCGACCCAAAAAATTGCCAAGTCATTTACCAAGGACTAGAGGGCCCACCTGCCAGCCTCCCGGGCGAAGCTGAGGTCAGTTGGTGCCCAACTTGGTTTTGCTGAATCAGGTGGTTCGGCCAAACCAGACAGGACACAACCGACTTAACTCCTGCACGTGGCGCTTCCTCATTGGCTCCTAATGGCGGTTCAAGGAGGCCTCTGCTGTTTTCCCAGTCGTAGACCCCTGGTGTGTGTGTGTGTGTATATATAGAGACAGGAGAAGGCAAAAGTTTCAACACACTTCACACTTGAAACTTTTGCCTTCTCCTATCCTATTCTAAGATCTAGGCTCTCTCTAGAGGTGTAAAGCTGCCTAGGCGGTGTTAGAAGATAGAAGGAGAGTGAGGGGAAGTATGGGAAGTGCCGGGGTTGTCGGCATTCTCCTCCAGCTTGTACCTCGACGGATGCTTATAAATGAAAGTAAGTGTTTGTGACTTCTTTAATGCTTTAGTTTCATAGTTAAGTAGCAGTTCTAGCTCTTTAGTTGTTTACTAGATCGATAGTTTACTAGCTTAGTGGGTGCTCTAGTCTAATACTCCGGATAGAGATGGTTGTTCTTGGCCAATGCTAGAGTTAGTAGACGATGTTTACTGGATCGATAGTTTACTAGCTTAGTGGGTGCTCTAGTTTAATACTCCTGGTAGAGACGGATATTCTTGGCCAATGCTAGAGTTAGTAGACGATAGTGTAGACGTGATGTCTAGGCTAGACTTTACCTGTTGGTTGTGGTATATCCCACAGTTTGATGAGGTAGGTGACAGCCCTATTTACTTAATGTAACCCTCCCCATTCGGGTATATTCCAGTGCCGTATTACTAGGGCATCTCGGTTTTATCCAGGCAGAGTCAGTAGCCCAAAGTAAATAACTAGGATAGTTCTACCTTTCTTTGATTCTTAGCCTTAGGAATCCTCTCCGCTCCTTGCCTCTAGCAAGTGTGGTGTCCTTGGATGAACCTGAACCTAAAAGAGTGTATACATATTCCTTAGTGGATACTGATGAGGACATCACCATGCTGGATACTCCCGAGATTTGGTCTTCTACGAGTTCAAGTTGTTGCCAACTTGGTCTTCACATCTGGTTCGGACTCAGCCGACCACCCTGAACAGAAACGCTGATATCTCCTCCGTACGACATCGAAATGAGGCGTTCTTTAATGCGTTGAAAAGAAGACGATAAAAGCTTTCTTTTGGTTCTAGTCCGAGCTCCAGAATATTTGTGGATCATTCTGTGTACCCATGACAATGTGCTGCGTGAACTATTTTAGGCCAAGTCGGCCTTGTATCGTGTCGGACCTTAAGCCCAGGTTGAGAACGCCCCCACTTGGTCGCCCTCAACCCTAGGATGTTTTCCCTTCGGTATAAACTCTATTGCATCCACCACATTAGGGTTTTGGGTTTTCTTTAGTTCTAGTTTTCCATCGAGAACAGATCTCTTTCATTGTAACTGTGATGTCAAGTTCTTTAGCTGTGAATCAGGGCCTCCGTTCTTGTTCTACACGATTGTGGTGATTAGTTCTTTTGTGATTAAAGCTTGAACCCCATCTTGTTCTTTGCTTCACATACATCTTTAATTTCAGATTGCGAGTTTACCCTTTCTTGCTTGTGATCTTTGATTCGCTTACAGGGAAAGCCTTGTTGGCGAGGTCAATCGAGTTGTGCTTGGTTGATAACCAACGGAGCAGCGGTGCAACGATTGCAGGGGTTCGAATCATGTCTGATTAGAAGCCCAGATTGCCAACGTTGAGTTCTCCACCAATCGAATTACTCATACCTATCAGAAGATCGGGCCAGTGCTACATGAGGTGGCATCAGGATTCATGTTAACCGTGAGTTATACCTTCGTGTTTCCCTTTAGATTCATCTCGTTTTTATTAACTACAGTCCACAAAAAGCCAAAAATGTTTACACTTTCTGCTGTCCTATCACCTATTTCAGCCTTTGCAATTTTGTTTCAGATTTGCTTTGTTGAGTTTGTGTCCGTGCTCGAGTCATTGTTGCTGGTTTAGTGTGTTCATGGTCGTAGTTCAATCGCCTGTCGCTGTTTTTGTTACCGCCGCTATGCCATCCACCTTTACCCAAACAACAAGTCGAGCCCTCATGTTACTTGACTTTCCCCTGCTAGCCACCTTGTGTGAACTCTCACTACGCAAGCCCTAGATAGGTTGCAAGCCGCTGCGTGTTTTTCGCCTTGCATCGCAGCCCTTCTTGTTTTCATCTGGCGATACCTGTTGCTGCATACACCAGGGATGGTTTGCCCTAGGTTGTTCGCTTGCTGAGATGCTTTGCTCAGCCTTGTTTCTATGTTGGAGGATAGGGGCGCTTTGCCCTAGCCACGCCGACGTGTTCTGCCTTGTTTTTGCCCTCCAAAAAATCCTGATTCGAAGGCTCTTTAAGGCATAACTTTTCGCTTGTAACTCAGATTGGGGCAAACTTTTTTTGAAATCATGTGAAATTTAATTTTGCATCCAACCGGACTCAGGGAACCTAGTCAGAGCAAAAATAGAATCTCAAAATTCACTTTCTAAGTGGGAGATCTCAAGCTCCAAAGTTGTTGCACCTTTTTCAGAGAACGTGCTTGATTTTCTGTAGACCACATCTTAACTCTGTTCAAGCTAAAACTTTTTATGCTTCCATCCCATATGTTTCCTGTTTGTAGAAAAATATAAAAAAATAGTTGAAAAAATAAAAAAGTTGCAAAGAAACAGTGACAGGAGGAAAAATCAGGGAAATAGATAAAACAATTGCATAAGTTGCTGGTTGCTTGTTCTTTGAGTTTTGTCTATCATTCTTTGTTCCAACTTGTTGTGCTATGCCTAGAGACATATCTTAGACAACAATGGTAACTAGTACTTTGGATACTTATTGAACCTTGCTAATCTATTTTCGATAATTGCTGATTCCTTGCTATCATATTGTACCTACCCAAGATACACATATACTTCTGTCAGTACAGGTTCGCCTTGCAACTGCTACACTCAAGCTTGACAACAGATTGTACCGCCCTATTGGCTTTGGTAAGAACACTTGCAAGATGGTGGTAAGCCGCTTGAGCTATTGCACTCCGCTTTCACCACCACCCTATAGCTGTTAGTTGATAGGGATAATACCTTGCTGTTACTTTTTGCTGTCTTCTAACCATGTCAGAAGGATCAGGCAAAGGAGAGGAGTCCCCTTCAGACTTCAACGAGTGTGTGTCCAAGGATGAGCTTACGAGGCTTCTTGATGACCAGCGCACCTACATCACTGAGAAGTTTGAGGAGATGATGCAAACTGTTAACAATCTAGTAACCTGGATTGAACATGTTGAACAATGGCCTCCTCCACGACGGGCCCGACATCAACCACCGGGGGGTGAGGAGGCAGAGGATGATGATGCCGACCTTGATGCTGATAGACACGATGCTAATCGTCTTCGGCGTAATCGTCAAGGTATAGGAGGTAATCATAATCGTGGTAATAATGATCCTTTTGCGAAAACAAAGTTTACCATGATTCCTTCAGCTGGTACTACTGATCCTGAGGCTTATTTAGATTGGGAACTTGCTATTGAACAAAAGTTTAATTCTCATTTGGTTCCTGCTGAGCATAGAGTTAGACTTGTTACTAGTGAGTTTACTAGTTTTGCTTTGTTTTGGTGGAATAACCTTTGCACTGCTCCTAACAATGCCAATGCTATACCTCAGACTTGGAATGCTTTAAAACAACGTATGAAATCTTGCTTTGTGCCTCCTTATTATCAACGTGATTTGCATTTAAAGTTGCAAACTTTAAATCAGGGTGATAAAGGGGTAGAGGAATATTATCAGGAGCTAATCATTGGTTTAGCACGTTCTAATATACATGAGGATGATCAGGATACTTGTGCTAGATTTTTTGGTGGTTTGCATCGTGATATACAAGATATCCTTGATTATAAAGAATGGACCAGGTTCAACCAATTGTATCATCTTGCTCTTAAGGCTGAAAGGGAAGTACATGGATGATGACAACAATAGAATTTTAGGTCCAACACTGGAAGATCCTTTCAGCAGCGTTCTGACTTTGACAAGCCTAAGGCACCTATTGCTAAGCCACCAGCGACACCGCCTGCTGCTACTGCTACTACACCTACTTCTAAGGTGAGTAATGTGTCTCCTGTGCAGCCCCAACAATAGAAGAAAGTTGTTTCTACTAGTGCTTCATAGAGCCGCTCCACCAACATCGTGTGCCACCGCTGCAAGGGCATAGGACACATCATGAAGGATTGCCTGAGTCATCGTGCATTCATTGCTACCAATGATGGAGGGTATGTAAGTGCTAGTGATGTTGAAGATGATTTGGCTCTTGCTACTAACCAGGTTGCATATTCGGAGAGAGAAGAAGAGGTCATTGATCCTATGACTGCTACTGAGGGCTACAAATCTATTCTTGTGCAGTGTGTGTTGAGTACACAGCTTGAGCACGAGCCGGAGAAGCTACAATGCCATAATTTGTTCAACATGTTCCTCATTGTCAAGGATTGTCATGTTCATACAATAATTGATAGTGGGAGCTGCAACAATTTGATTAGTTCAGATTTGGTCAAGAAGCTTGGCTTGACCACATCTGCTCATCCCAAACCTTATCACCTCGAATGGTTTAACAATAGTGGTAATGCAAAGGTAACTCGATCAGCAAGAATACACTTTTTCATTGGTTCATATCATGATTATGCTGATTTTGATGTTGTACCTATGCAAGCATGTTCGCGTTTATTAGGTCGTCCATGGGAATATGATACTGATGCTTTACACCATGGTAGAACTAATACATATACTTTGATGTATAAGGGTAAGAAAATTGTTTTACTTCCTTTAACACCTGCTGCAATTATGAAACATGACAAAGAGCTTGCTAAAATTTCTAAGAATGATCATGCTTTAGACCTACCTGTTGCTACATCCCAAGAGATTAAGTTGAAGGAGGTGATTTACTTGCTAAGACATCTCCTAATGCTGAAAATTATGTTGATGCAGCACCATGCCGTACCATGCTTTGCAAACATGTTTCATTTTCACATGATCCTACTCCTATGTCTAGCAAATTGCGTGTTGCTGTCACTAACCTTTTGCAGGAGTTTGATGGTGGCATGGAGTCGAGGATAACTCCAATTCAAGAAGTTGAGGATGATCAGGACATCACCATGCTGGCTACACCCGAGATTTGGTCTTCTACGAGTTACAAGTCATCTCCAACTTGCTCCTCACGTCCGGTTCGGACTCAGCCGACCACCTTGAACGGAAATGCTGATATCTCCTTCATACAACATCAAAACAGGGTGTTCTTTGATGTGTTGAAAAGAAGATGATGAAAGGTTTTTTTTGGTTCTAGTTTAAGCTCCAGAAGATTCATGGATCATTCTATGTGATGAGGACAAGCTGCTGCATCACCTATTTTGGGCCAAGTCAGCCTTGTATCATGTCGGGCCTCAAGCCCAGGTTGAGGACGCCCCCACCTGGTCACCCTCAACCCTAGGACATTTTCCCTTCAGTATAAACTCTATAGCAGTCACCAAATTAGGGTTTTGGGTTTTGTTTAGTTCTAGTTTTTCATCAAGAAAAAGATCTCTTTCATTGTAACACGTCGAGTCCTTTTGCTGTGAGTCAGGGCCCCCATTCTTGTTCTACGCCGCTGTGGTGATTAGTCCTTTTGTGATTAGAGCTGAACCCCATCTTGTTCTTTGCTTCATATACATTTGCAATTTCAGATTGCGAGTTTACCCTTTCTTGCTTGTGATTTCGATTCGTTTGTAGGGGAAGCCTTCTTGGCAAGGTCAATCAAGTTGTGCTTGGTTGATAACCAAAGGAGCAGTGGTGTAACAGTTGCAGGTGTTCGAATCATGTCTGATTAGAATGGGGTCAGTGCTACATCAGAAGATCGGGTCAGTGCTACATCAGATACGATACCTGGAAATACTCTCGGGTGAAAGCTACAATAGTATTCCGTGCGCTTGCAGATTTATCTGTGACGTTAAAAATACCCAACAGGGTGGTCACGTGAAAATGCAAGGCCGTTATATGGATTATGATGATGATGACCAAGAGCCCAGGTGAGAGTATTACATGAATCCACAAGTTCTATTATTAGTTTCGCCCTTTTCTGCTTTTTTCAAATATCCTCTCTTTCCCTTTTTCCTAAGTCCTACTGATTTGAATCCCAAGCTCTCAAAGCAAGAGTTTGAAATGCAAGTAGTCAGCGATGATGCCGTGATATGGTAGGACGTGCCCTCTATCACGGTGGACCCATTGCCGACAAACACCAGAGCCACGCCGGGGCAGACATCATCCTTGGCTGGCCTACCGATGTTGACAAGTACCTCCGGTGCCGCTCCAGCGCCCCAGGCACTAAACAAGTTGATCGTGAAGAAGTCTACATTGTAAGTACCCGAGTACTCTCGAGTCGTATTTTGTAGGTTTGTAGCTGTGATATGTAAGCTGCTCATTGCTCTGTTACGTGTAGGAAATCCTCTATTCTGGGCTCGTAGCAACCTCGCGATGCCTCGGCAGCTCCAGCCCCCAAGCCAGAGAAGTCCACGGATGCTGCAGCATCACAGACGGAGTCGACGACCACGACTACAATCATGTCGATGGTGCCCGCGAAATCTCCCGCTCCCGCCACCACCGAAGTCGAAGAATTTGAAGCGAGTGCGAGACAAAGCATGGAGGAGGAATCAAGGATGGCAAAGCCATCCCCCGAGATCCCCATAGGTGATCCAATTGACCCACCCCCACCTACGAGTACTTCACTTCCCATAGCACATCTGATTTATGCGGGCGAGGTGGTAGGTACCTCGCTGCAGCAGCCAAGCACTGAAGATGTAGGTGATATGGGTACTTCCAAAGGTGCAGTACTAGTCATGCCCCCAAGTACCAATATACCCTCCCGACGGAACTGATCCATTACCCGATGCTGGCCCCTGCAACCTTAAAGCAGAGGATGGATATGCACAAAGATTTGTATAACTATATGAAGGTGCCCATTCTATCCCTTGTGCAGCTTGATTTACTTTAGATGTTGTTGCTGATGTTGTTTTTGACTGTTCTTTTACTAAGTAGGCCCTAGCCAATCGCTCCCACGAGAAATCTATCAGGCTGAGGGCTGTCGAAGATGGACTTCATCAGGTGAACGCCTTGTAGGCCAAATATTCAGAGCAGAGGATGGAGAATATAGGGTTGTAGAGGCAACTCGATGGCATCAAGTCAAAGCACTAGATAGAGCTTCGGGACCTCTAGGTGAAGCATGACGAGTTGTCCAAAAAGAATAAAGAATTGATCCAGAAACAGAAAGGTAACAATCTTCCAACTGCTTTGTGTCATGTTTTCCATAGCTGGGTAGTATGCTCTGAATTGTACAAGTACTTGATCCTTCATTGCCCGCATAACTCAAAAATATGGTAAGTTACAAAGAGGACTTTTAGAGGCTAATGAAATCTTGATCAAGAAGTTGGAGGATGCCGACAAGCAGCTCCTCAAGTGCATGCAACAGATCAAGTCTTTCAAAAGCAGAAGGAGCTGGAGAGTGATGCGCAGGTAGTCGTTGATATGGTGGATCCCACTAAAGAAGGAGTAGTCAACACCAAGACCCTGGTTGAGCATCTTCATGAAGCCCCGTAGAGGATATCGGCTACATCTCAGGGACCAACAAGACATTTGTAGCGCATGTACTCGTCCTTGTCAAGTCATTTTATCCCAATGCCAACGTGGGTCACTGGCTGATGGTATGGCCACAGACTGCGCTAGTGAGAAGTTTGCGGAGTACCTGCAAGAAGTCGAGCTAGTGGCTCACAGGATAGATGAAAACCTAGAGCAAGGTTAGGGACAAGAGCATGTCATGAACAATCATTTTGGTTGTGTATGTATGTAATATATCTTTGTGTTTGATGCCATTTGATTTGTTCAAAGTACTCTTTGGATAAGTAGTACTGACAATAGGACTTTGCTGGTCAAGCTATTCTAAGTGCAGTGACTCTGGACGCCGTGGAGGAGTTCCTCAAACAAACTAGGCTTTACCCGAACGATGCGGTATTCTAGATTGTTTTGGATTATAGGCTCGATGACCTCTTCAGTAGTTTAGGCTTTCGTAGTTACTACCTGCGGCCAGTACTCAGATCCTGATGGAGGTAGATCTAGGTACCTTACGTCGAGTGGAGTCTAGTTCTTCAGGGAATGACTCTGCTTAACGACCAGGCAAACAGGCACTCGGCTGGATGACGGGATGGGTCCTTTGGGATCAGGATCAGGGCTGAATCGGATATTCATGATATTTTGTATCTAAACCAACCTGATTCCTTGTAAATGAACCCGAGTAGATTTTGACCTAACTTGTAACCCACAGCTGCTCGGATATATAAGGGAGCCGTGGGGGTACCCATAAGAACAACACAACTAGCCTACACATTCCACAAACCCTAAACCAGTTAATCCAGAACACAGGATGTAGGGTGTTACGCTCTTGGCGGCCCGAACCTGTCTAAAACCCTTGTGTCTTTGTGTTACCATCAAGTTCTTGGCTATGCGATCTCCCTCACCTACAAATCTACTACCTGAGCATACCCTGAGTGGACTTGCCGGAGTACAAATCCGACAGTTGGCATGCTAGGAAGAGGGATCTCTAGGGTCCTTTTGGCAAGCTTGATGGCCAGCACCTCCGGCGTCTTCTTCTTCGCACAAGTGACAGTGTAGATCCAGGCCACCGCTGGCCACTCCATCATCTTCGATGACTTCCCGAAGATGACCGCTCCCAAGAGCCTACTTCCTGACATCTCGACATCCGATACAGAAAGCTCTCAGGGTTCCAGATCCGATCTGACCCTCCTTGGCTCCATCACTCGCCAAGTCAACGAACTCTCCATCAATGATTTGCCCTTGCGTCGGGTCACGATGACCCGCCGTCCCTGATCAACGTTGATGACATCATCTCCGGGGTAGACCGCGTGGGTCGCTCCATTACGGAGTGCATCGAGTTAGTGGAAACTGCACTCCATCACCCACGCGATTCGGTTTGCAGGATCCCACTCGAGCTCCGCAAGATCCAAGTATCCATGAAGCATCTTCATGTTTCCAATCTGGTTCAACCCAGCGTTGACCAGGTCAGATCTGATCTGGTCCTAGGACCAGACGTTGGCTACCAGGAGGCTCTCTTCACCCTCCCACCCAACCGTGTCAGCACTCCAGATCCACTCGACAACTGTTGGATCTTGGTTGTCTCCTCCATTGAAGACTCCATTGATGGAGAGGGCTCGGAGGGCCAAAAACCTTCAACGCAACCGCAACCTTGATTGTCAAAGGTGCCAAAATGAGGAAACCATCGCTCAAGCCTAAGTGGATCTATGTACCCATAGAAGGTCGCCACCCCACGGTCGCAGCACCTCGACCGGCTGCACCGGCTCCATGGAACCTTTATGGCGACTTCATCCTGGAGTGCGATGGCTAGAACATCTTTGCCACATCTTCGGCCAATCTGGTCGCCGCATTCGAGGTACTCAAGACTCTCCCCCATTTGCACGAGCTTGCACGAGCTCGGACACATCTCCACATCGCTGTTGGATAGGTCCAACACTTGAGGAAAGACTACTCAGCCCTCCGAGCGCAGTCCAGCAACTCTCGCCACTTGATGGGTCATCGCTCCGGTGTTGACGAGGTCGACCAGCCGGATCTTCAGGCCAAGCTCAACAACCGAGATCTCCAGCACGCTGTCAACAACCGCCATAGGGAGCATGACAAGGCCGAGTGAAAGCGTCAGCACAAGTACGACGACGAATATGGCCCCCCGGGCGCCAATCGCGGCAATTGGGGCCGGCACGGCCACGACGACCAACAACCACCACTTCGACCGCCGCAGCTAGCACCTGTCATCCTTGATGACAACACTGGCGGCAACCTTGACGGCTTGTCGGCCTTCTCCAACCAACTCCGAGGTACCTCATGGCCTGTCACGTTCAAGCCGGTCGACATCGACAAATTCAATTGCGACTCCGACCCCAAGACATGGATCCACACCTACTCCATCACCGTGCAAGCCGCCAACGGCAACAATGACATCATGGCGGCCTACTTCTTGGTGATGATGAGTCACCAGGCATTGAACTGGCTCCAGGGGCTTTGCCCCGGCTCCATCAACAACTGGCAAGACCTCTACACGCCTTCGTCAACCACTACTAGTCATCCTGTTCGGGTCCCAAAACCAGATGGGATCTGGGCAGCGCAACCCAGCAGCCCAATGAGTCCCTTCATGACTACAACAAAAGGTACTTCGCTAACCGTAACACAATTACGAAGGTCGATGATAGGGATGTTATCCACTAGTTCCACCAAGGACTGCACAACATCGAGCTCTAGTGCAAGATGTTTGCCCAAGACGGTCTCAGAGATGATGGCGGTTGTCAACAAGCACACCGACATGGAGGATGCTAAAAAAGCCCACCGCCACCACAAGGACCGGCGTAACACTGACGACCATTCGAAGCGGCGGCAAGACGACCGCCCATGCCATGATGGCCGCCCTCCTCGACACAGCTCCAACAAGAACCACAACCGTCCGGAGTCGTTGAAGAACCAGGACCGCAAACACGACCCCAAAAACACTATCGCCATGGCGGATCAACCCCGACAACGCACCTCGCTTAACCAGGAGGATCTGGATCAGCACCTGGACAGCAAGTGCCCATGGCACAAGGACACCAACCACACCACCCACGAGTGTCACACACTTCGCAATAGTGTGGTGACTGATGACACTAAGCGTCCCCGCTATGACGACCGGGACAAAGCAACCATCTCCAATGGCTCCCGCGGTTGTGGAAGCCGAAGCGACTCACCTAGGCGTGATTGCAAAGAACCAGCTGACAAGTCCCTAGGAGACTTCGCTACTAGAAATTTGGGCTTTTGCAACGCTGAGTAATTGTGGCAATAAGGGTCAAATTGTGGCGATATTTCTCGATTGCCACGACATGATGGTCGTTGGCAGCCGTGGCAAGTACTTGCGTGGCTATAACTTTGGGCCATGTTTTTTTATTTCGTTGCAATAGCTATGGTATTTGCCACGTAATGAAGCATTGCATTAGATAATAGTTGCAATGACCGATATCATGGCAATAGTATGTTGATATTGCAATTTTTGTAAATGGTGGCGATAAAGTATTCTTGCAATGATATATTTTTATGCAAAAAAATAATTAGAAGTAAAAACCTATAAAACTTGCTACTAGTTGGCTTTGAACCCTAGACCTAAAAGGATGGCAAACTTTTCTACACTAGATCAACTTTTGTTGTATATGTTGCTAATAGTCTACCCTTATCATCTCAATTCACTATGAGAATGAATAAAAAATGTTGCAATTGTTAGAAAACGTGGCAATAATATTCATATATTGCAATAGTACTTCACTCGTGGAAACAATAACTTTTTTGTTGCAACCATTTTTTGAAGTATTACCACGCTAGTTTAGCGTGGCAAAGCAATCTCCTTAATGCAATAACATAAGCTAATATTGCAATAGATGTTAACCTGTTGCAATGAAAGTTGAACATATAGCAACGCAATAAAATTCGGGGCAATACAACAGATATATTGCCACCAAATTTCAAATTGCGGCAATATCACCTACTTAATGCAACAATTTATATGTTGTTGCAATATTTTTGGTGGCAATAGCCTATTTTTATAGTAGTGAATTCCAAGATGCCGACTGCACCGTCAAGTTCATCTTCGGTGGCTCCAGAGCCCCACGGTGCTGGCGCAGATTCAAGCTAGACCAGCCGAGGTCAACTCAGTATTCCAACACCCGGTTGAGCCCTTGCGATAGTAAGAGGTCCCCATAACCTTCGATCGGCGCGATCACTAGGTTCACCTGGCCAGCCCATGATCTTAACCATTGGTGGTCAGTCCGGTGGTGAGCATGGTCTGCCTCTCCAAAGTGCTCATCGACGGAGGCAGCAGCCTCAACATCATCTTCTCTAAGACACTAGAGAGCATGGGCTACAATTGTTTTTTCTTAACATTCACAAATAGAATCCGCTAGCGCACGGATATACCGCTGTAACGCTTCACCCGGAGAGTATTCAGAGTATCGTATATTTCTCAGGGAACAGAGGTGTAACGGTCTTCTAACTAGTTTACTCAGGAAAAGGAAGAGATAGGATGGTCCTGGGTAGTGTGGTTGACTAAGGATAGGGATACTTAAGAAAGATAAGTTTAGGTACTACCCACTTGCTTCGGGTGCCGGCTTGCACCTGGTCTGCCAAGTGTATCCGGCTATTAGCTCTACACCCAATCCGAACGTGGGAGACTACGAAGGATGGACAGGGCTGTCACCATTTGCCGCCTACCTCTACAGACCGTGGGAAATGGTAGCAAACAAAGGCGACTTCAAGCCTAGACACCACGTCTGTGGCAGAACCAACCTGAATTATACCGGTTCAAGTACGTGAGTCCTCAATGAAGGGCTACCTCGCACTTCAAGCGGTATAAAACTATTGGTCTGTCGGGTAACGTCCCGATGAACCACCGAACGCAGGATCCAACAAGGTACCTCACACGAAGGTGAGTCCAGAGATACAATGCCAAAATAATGTACACCACAGGCAGTTATATTACAAAAATATACAAAATAACATTTGTTCTCACTGAGGAGAGTTTATTACAACACAAGTTCAAGTTTCTGGTTAAAGCAGCGGAGTTTGAAAAGCGTAATTAATATACACGACGTTATTACAGATATTATGCTAGCCCTGGCATAATATCACTCGGTGGAGTCTGTGTTGGCCGGGGACGGATCCCATTCCACGGACCAACCATCAGGCAAAGGGTAAGGCCACGGTGTAATGAATGCGGGCTCCTCAGAAGGATTACCTGAAGTAAATAAATGAAAGCAAGGCTGAGTATACTAATACTCAGCAAGACTTACCCGGAATTGGGTATATCTTAGCCCATAACTAGACTCATGATGGCTTTTAGCTTTGGGTAGGGTTTTCAGCTGAAAAGCAACAAAGAGTAGATCCTTATTTTCAATTTTTAGCTTTCAGGTTCTAGTTGTTTAACCATTCTAGGTAAGCACCTATAACTATCCAAACATGGTAGAATCTTTACTCAAACATCATCTTTAATAATCACATAATTGCTCTTGTTACTCTATGTGATAAAGGGGGTAAGCAGTCTCATACATCGTGAGAGGCGGACGATTCTGAATCGAGATTCAACCCTTGCAAGGTAAACCTAACACACACGCTTGGAACACCACAGGGTAGTTCCGAAGCAACCGTTTGCCTTTCATTCCGACTCGTGGATCAGGGCCACCACAAGCGACTGCAGGTCATACGCACTACAAAAGTGCAGGACGTACGTCTGTAGCGCGACTACAAAACCCGTACTCCTGGTTGCCTAGCAACACGTATGCCTACACGTCGAACAAAGTAACCAAAAGAAGCAAATACATGTGGTGGGAGGTATGTCCACTCCTCGGGCCGATCGGTTACTAGGCTTACTGCTTACCATATTTCACGGCATGTGGCTAGTACTTTCAAAAGCTTAACCACCGCTACCACACACTGCGACCTTATCAATTCCACAACACAGACGGGGTATCATCTCAATTATGATACCTCATAAAAATCCCGTCCGGCATTCTTATAGTGATAGCAGGAATGTAAACATTACAATTCCTATATCGCGCGAGTGACAGGAAATCACTCGACTTTTACCGGTCCTATAAGCAAAGCAGCTAGTCGGACTCCAGTTCTAGTGTTCATTACATTGGTTCCTAGAGTGATGCAACTAAGTTTCCAAACAACTCCTAAGAACCTAATGCATAAATAGAGATATATATAAATAATATAGGTTGCAGTGTAATAAGGTAGGGGTTATGTCCGGGGCTTGCCTTCGCTGATAGGGTTGGGGTTAGTCAAACTATTATCTTCCGAACCTTGGTTCGGGGCTTCAGAGAAATCTGTGACAAGAGTCCCGGGGTCTTCAGAATAACCTTCTTCTTGTTCCGGGATCAATTGATAATCTCCGTCGGCGAGAGTGGTCGAGTCTATATGAGATGCAAGGTTATAAGTAAACTGCATATATTTTTATTTAATTCACAATAAAGTTGCAATCTAACTTAAAGAAAATTACATTACGGCGATAATCTAACTACCCCGTACTGGGCAGTCATTTATCGAGTACTAATTAAACTAATTAGTCTCGTTAGGCAGCCGGGGTGGGTTATCTTAAATATCCAATTTAGCTACATTAAGTAGTGTATCTAATTACCTTGAGCAACACTACACACACTTAGTAATTCCCATTTATTAGCTAAATATTGTAATTAACTTTAGGTTATTATTTAATTATGGTTAACCTTGAATTAATCTTAGGCAAATTATAATTTAGTAAAATTAAATTAATACTTATGGAAATTACCCTAGGTGGGTTTAATTGAAATAACATTACTCTAGATATTTTATACAATAAATAACAACTTACTTAATTTTAAACAAGATCAAGATTTGAAATTTTAAGGTGTAATTACAACTAGAGTTTTACACTACAATTAGGGTTCAAAATTTAAGAACATCATAAACTACTCAAGCCTAACATTCCAGAAAAGTTTCATAAATTTTCATGCATTCTAATTATTACTTATGATTTATCTTAAAATTTAAGTTTGAAATTTATAACTCAAGTTATATTTGGTTTCTGTTTCTCAAATTTTTATGTTATATCACACTTATAAAGACTAGACTATAGTAAAAATTTCATCCCTAAATATGCATAGATACTTCTGAAATTAAATTGCCAAGCTTTTATTAACTTATAACAAAAGTAACCAAATACTCTAGCTAGAGAGCTGATCTAGGCCTCAAAAATTTACACAGAGCTATTTACATTACCTACAACACATGCTCCAAAAACTAACAGCAACAGGGCTAAGGATCACAAGATTTAATTAATGCATCCTTTTACTAGCATTTAAAATACAGAACAAACTATGTACTTTCATGGCATGGTGATAAAATAAAAGTTGCAGAGTTCATCACAAGGTTTCTAACCCAACCGATTTCATATTTTTCTGATTTTTCTACTGTTTTCTATGCATTTTCAAAGTTCACAGCAAGAACTCAAATAAGGTTTACACATCAGTCCCTGGAACTTAGCACAAAACCCCCCAAACTTTCGTTTCTTTTAACCCGCAGTCCTTCCTCCAATTCCCCCCCCCTCGGTCAAGATAACAACCCGACGTTGACCAGCCTATTCCGGCGACGGCGAGCTCTAGGGATGGGAACAGAGGGGCGGGAGAGCATCCAGGGCTCGATGCGCACCTGCGCGAGCCGGGAATTGGAGAGAGGCGGCTCGGAGCGGCGGCGCGACGAGGACCTGCGGCCGGCGGCGAAGTGGCTCGGTGGGGCAGTGTTCTGGTGCCTTTGGACGACGGTGGAGAGGTCGGGGAGCTGCCTGGGGGTGCGCTGGAGCTCAGGCCGGGGTCAACTGGGCTAGGGGAGGCCGGAAGGTGGAGTCCCACGGTAGACCGGTCACGGCGGCGACAAGAAAGCTTGGGGAGCTCGTCGGGGAGCCAATGTAAGGCCTCAAGAACTCGATTGGCAGGTCCGGGAGCGTCGTAGGGGTGGCGTGGTGCAAGCTAGAGTACAGTGGTGGCGTGAAGTGGCTTGAGATGGGCTGCCCACGGCGGTGCCGAGCGCGGCCGGAGCTGGGAGAGAAGAACAGCGCGGAATGTGGGTGTAGGGTTCAGGAAACACTACGGCAAAATGGGGAAATAGAATGTAGAGGTTCTGGTAGTGCTTGTGCGCGTGAAAGGGAAGGGCTTTACGGCCTGGTCAGGCGTCCTCCACGGCGGCGATGTGGTGGCGGCCGATGGGCAGTCGGGTCACCGTGGCGTGTGCACAGGGCGACACCGAGGAATGGCTAGTGCGGTGGGAAGGCCTTCAGGCGACGCGTGGGTACGCGCAGGAGCTGGAGGTGGTGCTCGGGAAGCCGTGCCGGCGGTGGGGCGGCGGCGGCAGACGCAGAGCAGAGGAGGAAGCGGCGTGGTCAGAGGTAGACGAAGCAGAGAGGTGTCAGGGGATCTATTTGCAATTCTCAAAAAGTTCAGGGACCCCACTGTAAACTAAAATTTTCCTACTGCTACAAAGGTCAAATGGAAAAGTGCTCAACATGAAAGTTGTAGAGTTTTTCAAACTCTACAATATTGTTTTAAGGCTTGGGTTTGAAATCTTAAAGGGTACGGTTTTATTTTTAGTTTTTGAACACAATTCAAATTTTAACCTTTATGTGTTAATTAAAACAAAATGCCCTAATGTTTGGGGTCCTTTTTGTAATTCTTTCTGCAGTAATCATGACTAGTTCTTTTTACACTTTAGTCCTTAGGTAAAACTAAGTTTTACTTTTATCTTTTACCATTTCACATGTAAATCCTTATACGTTTGTATTAATTACACAAAGGTCCTTAATTTCATATAAAGTCTATTTCCCTTAGTGTTTATTTAACCTTTGCTCTTTTCTTTTCTATAGCCAACTGAAATTTTGACACTTATGCACATTTTCACACACTTGCATATAAGAATTTATAAAATTCATAATTTACAAATATACCCTTACTGCTTTGTACAGGTTGTATACACTATATCCTGCTTACATATATTATACCCAAACTTAACATCTAATTATCTAACTACCTGGATATCACAGCCTTCCCCCCTTAAAAAGAATCTCGTCCCGAGATTCCGAAGCTGAACAGAAATGGATAATTAGATTTGGGGATTGGCTTGAAGAAAGTCTGGAAAATTTCGTTGAAGATAAGACTCAGTTTCCCAAGTCGCTTCTTCTTCGGTGTGATGATCCCATAAGATTTTGTACATCTTAACTGCCCTTCTTCTGGTGAATCTTTCCTTAGTATCCAGGATTCGAAGAGGTTGCTCGATGTACGAGAGATCGGGTTCAATCTCAATGACACTTGTCTCAACAATTTCCGTGGGTACTTTGACACACTTCTTAAGTTGAGAGATGTGAAAGACATCGTGAATAGCCGCCCATTGAGATGGAAGACGAAGTCTGTAAGCCACTGGGCCACAAACGTCGAGAATTTCAAAGGGTCCGACATATCTGGGTGCTAACTTCCCCTTTATGCCAAAGCGTTGGACGCCTTTGGTAGGTGATACTCGGAGATAGACAAAATCTCCTATCTGGAATTGCAGAGGTTTCCTTCTTTTATCTGCATAGCTCTTTTGTCTGGACTGAGCGGTTTTAAGATTAGATTGAATAACCTTAACCTTATCTTCGGCTTCAACAACTAGGTCTGGTCCGAAGATTTTGCGTTCACCGGTCTCTGACCAACTCAAAGGAGTTCGGCATCGGCGACCATATAACGCTTCGAAAGGAGCCATTTGAAGACTAGCTTGGTAACTGTTGTTGTAGGCAAATTCAGCTAGAGCAAGGCATTTGTCCCAACTTGTACCATAGTGAATAATACAAGCTCGGAGCATGTCTTCAAGAATTTGGTTAACTCGCTCAGTCTGCCCATCAGTCTGTGGGTGATATGCAGAGCTTCGAATCAATTTAGTCCCTAGAGCTGATTGCAATTGTTCCCAAAATCGTGCGATAAATTGGGGTCCACGATCAGATATGATAGTTTTCGGAACCCCATGTAATTGAACGATTTGTTCCAGATAGACTTCGGCATACTTCTTAGCAGAGTAAGTGGTATGCACCGGAAGAAAATGAGCTGTTTTTGTGAGTCTATCGATGATTACCCATATGGAGTCATGTTTTTGAGATGTGTTGGGAAGACCAACAATGAAATCCATACTAATATCTTCCCATTTCCATGACGGAATGGGTAATGGCTGAAGTGTACCAGAAGCCTTGAGATGACTGGCTTTGACTCTCTGGCATGTATCGCACTCAGACACGTATTTGGCAATTTCTCTCTTCATTCTGGTCCACCAAAAATGTTGCCGAAGATCGTGATACATCTTGGTGCTACCAGGATGAATAGAGAATTTGGACAAATGTGCTTCATCGAGGATTTGCTTACGAAGTTGATGATCCTTTGGCACAACAAGTCGATCGTTGAACCATAGGACTCCTTGACGATCAGTGTGAAAACACTGATACTTAGCTTCTCCCAGGGATAGCTTGGATTTAATAATTTTGACACCCTCATCATGTAGCTGCGACGTGACGATCTTATCCCGCAAAGTAGACTCGACGGAGATCAAGTTTAAACTACCTTGGGGAATAATCTCAAGATTGAGTCTCCGCATTTGATGGCAAAGAGTGTCATTAAAAGTGGATATGGTCAAACAGTGACAATGTGACTTGCGGCTAAGTGCATCCGCAACCACATTAGCTTTGCCCGGATGATAATGTACTTCAAGGTCATAATCCTTGATTAACTCCAGCCAACGCCTTTGCCTCATATTTAAATCAGCCTGAGTGAAAATATACTTGAGGCTCTTATGGTCAGTGTAAATGTTACACTTAGCGCCCATAAGATGATGTCTCCAGATCTTGAGAGCATGAATAACTGCTGCCAATTCAAGATCATGTGTTGGATAATTTTGCTCATGAGTCCGAAGTGCTCGGGATGCATAAGCAATAACCCGGTTGTTTTGCATAAGAACACAACCAAGGCCAATTCCAGAAGCGTCGCAGTAGACATCAAAAGGCTGGTTACTATCTGGCTGAGCTAGTACTGGAGCAGTCGTCAGAAGTTTTCTTAAAGTGTGAAATGCTTCCTCACACTTCTCGTCCCAACGGAACTTAACTTCTTTCTTGAGTAGCTCAGTCATGGGTTTAGCTATCTTGGAGAAGTCTGGAATGAATCGGCGATAATATCCTGCCAATCCAAGGAAACTTCGTATTTGATGGACTGAAGTGGGAGGATTCCAGTCCATAACTTCTTGAACTTTAGTTGGATCAACCGATATGCCTTGACTAGAAATAGTATGTCCCAAAAATTTCACACTATCTAGCCAGAATTCACATTTGGAAAATTTGGCATAAAGGCGATGATCCCATAATCGTTGAAGAACGACACGTAAATGGTTAGCATGGTCTTCTTTGGTTCTAGAGTAGATCAGAATATCATCAATGAAGACCACAACAAATTTATCAAGCTCCGGCATAAATACAGAATTCATGAGATACATGAAATATGCCGGCGCATTTGTAAGTCCAAATGACATGACCAGATATTCATAAAGCCCATATCTGGTTGAGAAGGCTGTTTTTGGAATGTCACTAGGCCTGATCTTGATTTGATGATAACCAGAGCGTAAATCAATCTTGGAAAAGACCTTTGCTCCAGCTAGTTGATCAAACAAGATATCAATGCGGGGAAGGGGATACTTATTTTTGATGGTAACCGCATTGAGTGGACGGTAGTCGACACATAGTCTCAGGCTATCGTCTTTCTTCTTGACAAAAAGAGCAGAACAACCCCAAGGTGAAGCACTGGGGCGGATATAACCTTTATCAAGAAGATCTTGCAACTGAATTTTCAGTTCTGCCAATTCGTTTGGAGGCATATGATACGGCCTTTTTGAAATTGGAGCAGTGCCAGGTTGAAGTTCAATAATGAACTCGATGTCTCTATCTGGTGGCATTCCAGGCAAATCGTCTGGAAAGACATCGGGAAATTCACACACTATAGGAATATCCTTGACTTTGATATCCGTGATAGCATACGTACAAGGATGCAAATATTCTGGCTGAGACAGATAAAGAGTAACGGCCCCACGATATGGTGAATCAATATCAACAACTCGGGAAGATATATCTAACTGGACTCGATGTTCAGTCATCCAGTTTGTCCCAAGTATGACATCTACACCCTCTAAACTAAGTAAAATCAAATCAGTTTTGATTTCTTTACTTCCTAACTGAAGTGGCACATTTCTACTTATCTGATTGGAGGTGATTTTTCCTCCAGGGGTAGTGATCATATATGATCCCTGGATAGGACAAGATTCAAGTCCTAGTCGGGTACCACAGTTGTTACTAATAAAGCTATGTGTTGCTCCAGAATCAAATAAAGTAACAACTGGTTGGTGGTGAATAGAAAATGTACCCGACATGACAGGAGCTCCATCTGGAAGCTCTGCAAGAGTGGTGAAGTTAATCCGTCCTTGACGGACTTGCATCACCGGCTTCTTTCCCTTATTCTGGGTGCCCTGGGTGGAGCTCTGCCCTTGATTGGATTTCTTAGGCCGCGGGCAATCTCGGATAAGATGATCCGCACTTCCGCAATTGTAGCAGCGATAGTTGTTGCCCTTTTGTGGCACTTGCGGAACATTTGGCCGTTGGCCAGATTGTTGTGCTTGTTGTGGGGGTACAGGAGGTCTGAACCTTCCTTGCTGCTGAGGCGGGCTAAAAACCAATCTTCCCGTAGGAGCATTGCGCTGTGGTGCCCTGGGCTGCGTATTGGAAACAACCCGATACCTCGATGGTTGAGTACTCGAGGATCCAGCAGGGTTCTTCCGCTTCTTCTCGGCAGAATGCGCCACAATGCAGTCTTCTTGAGTTAAGGCCATGTTGACCAACTCACTGAAAGTATTTGCCTTCACAAGGTTCAGGCGTTCTTTGAGTTTGGTGTTCAGGCCCCGGCGAAAACGGTCTTGTTTCTTGGTATCATTATCTGCATGATACCCTGCATACTGGCACAGATGATTGAAATTCTGTGCGTACTGCAAAACTGTATTGGCACCTTGGGTAAGAGCCAGGAACTCGTTAAGCTTTCGCTCCAATAATCCTGCGGGTATGTAATGCGCTCGGAAGGCAACCCGGAATTCATCCCATGTGATGACATGCCCTGCAGGTTGCATGGCATAAAAATTATCCCACCAGATTCTAGCAGCACCACGAAGTTGTTGAGCAGCAAAGGAAGCCTTGCTAGAATCCGCACATGGTATGGTCAGGAGAGCGAACTTCGACTCAATAATGTGGAGCCAGGCATCGGCATCCAATGGTTCCTCGGCCTTACTGAAGAAAGGCGGCTGGGTACTGAGGAAATCTTGGTAGCTAGCCACAGGAGGATTACGATCATCCCGGCCTCCTCAGAATTGTTGCTGCTGATTCAGTTGGGCTTGAACCAACAAATTAAGCAATTCCGTTTGCCGAGCCATGACTTCGGCAAGGTTGGGAGGAGGTGGTGGTGGTTGCTGAGAACCACTGGCTTGATCAGCCCTGAAACCCTCCGGGGTTCCTCTTGTAGCTCCAACCATCTGAAATAAAGGAGATGTCCATTATTAACCATATATCCTTACTCCCAATTTCAGAAGACATAATCAATGCATATATTCCGCACAATCATCTCATCTCAAAATTTAAGGATAATGAACAAGATGATGAAACCGGAAATTATATTACATTGCTAACTCAGATAGTTCTCACATCGCATGTCGAAAGTTCACTACATAGGCCATCTATGTTACATCAAATGGCGCGAGGTTTGACTACTTAAACTATTACATGCCCTTAAATTACATTTCGAAAGTCGACGATTTACTAAAAATCGTCGAAATTTCCTACAGAAGACTGACTGCCAGAAAGAGAGTGATGGGGACTAAGAACAGGATCCCTATGCTCAGAATCAATCTCTGAGATACCCTCAATCTCCTCAGGGTCTTCTTCTTCTTCTTCAGGTACTATGGGTATAGCAGGAAGGATGGGTTGCTGCTGCAATTCTTCAATATGAGCCTGGGCATCATCCGCTTCGAGCATCAGATCATGAATATGCTCTTGTAAAAATTCTATAACAGCGTCACGTTGAGTGATAAGATGATCACTCTCAATAATCTGATCTTCGCGGTGAAGAATTGTTTCATCCCTAGCTGCAATAATTTCATCCTTTTGGGTCACCAAAGCTTGTAACTCTTCTATTTGGGTCACTTGGTGATCAGCATTCCGATAGTGGTCTTGAGCCACACCAGTTATCTGACTTACCCCATGACGCAGTAGCATCTGGTAACGATATTGCACATCCATAAACCTGGTAACAATTCGGACGGTTTCTTCAGCTATATCTCCTAGCAAATGACCAAGATGATTTGTCCGAAAATCCCAGTCCGAATTACCCGGGTCTATGGTAGGAAATAACCCAATAGGATATGAAGCAACTTCAATCGGATGTTGATTGCAGAAGAGTTTAATTCCTTCTAAAGCAGCAGTTTCAAGAGTATCCACTAGACGATATCCAACCACTTCCACTTCTATGGGAGGCCATAAGGAGCGGAAAGGGTGTTGAGGAATCATCATCTTAACCCTGCAGCGGAAAACTCCTTCTTCCATATACTCTACCCCATCATACAGAGGAGGCTCTGTATAATGAAACATACTCAAGGATTCCCACAAAAGACGAGGAAACCCTTCCCAATGTAAACCATTGGTGTGAAAATGCCCCTCCTGATCCCAAAAGGTACTAGTAGGAGCAGCCATCTGCGACAATAATGCAAATGGTAAGATATTTTTACCCTGTTGAGAAAGTTTACAAGGTAAAATGGATTAAGATAGCTAATTCTGATAACAGCAAAGACTGGAAATCAGATGGATACCTAAGATACCCAACTAAGGATTCTTACTTACCCAAATTAAGAAATACCAACATGTTGCCTATTTCTTAGGAAGCATCAATTTAAACATTCAATTTAGTTGATTAAAAGCTTATGTATGCACGTACTAAGCGATCTCACAACTAAAAATAACTGCCAAGTAATCTTGGTCTTACGTGGTTAGTTACGGTGGCATAATGCAATACGTCTCTCACTATTAACTAGTCGATAAATCCTATTCGTCCTAGTTTCGGAATCGTGGTTAGTGTACCTGCAGAAAACCACAATGCATATATATCCAATGAACCTTTCATGCCAGCATGTCATGAAAGCGTCCCCATTCATTACTGTTCACTATAGAAACAGCATCTGTACAATTACCGCCGTACAGATAACGTTAACATACGTTATTGAATAACGTATTCACGGGGGTACCGCAAAATGCGGGGGTATGAACTGCGATCGCCATACCCTGCGCCGAACCATATACTCCCAATGTAGTCAACCGAGGTTGGTACATTGGCAGCATCTCAAGTAGGCCACTGCTTGAGAAACAGTGTTCGGTTCGCATCACCGACAGGAAGGCCAAGCTCTCTCAGTTGGCTGAGGATCCTTACCTTCTTACCTCATCATCGAAGATGTCGTTACAAAAAGTAAAGTTGGGTTGTGCATGAAATTAAGTTTCAACTTGAAAAGTAATGCTGGGAGGTAGTCATATATATTTATATATTACAGCCACCTCTAATTCCCATAATAACATTACCCTAGGGCTTACGTACTATACATAATCCTTAACGAATCAAACGTAGTTTTGCAAAATACTTTGTTGGTCAAACTTTTATACTGAAAACATTTTTAAGGTAAAATGTATCTCCAGGGTAACCTTATAGCTCTGATACCAGCTGTGGCAGAACCAACCTGAATTATACCGGTTCAAGTACGTGAGTCCTCAATGAAGGGCTACCTCGCACTTCAAGCGGTATAAAACTATTGGTCTGTCGGGTAACGTCCCGATGAACCACCGAACGCAGGATCCAACAAGGTACCTCACACGAAGGTGAGTCCAGAGATACAATGCCAAAATAATGTACACCACAGGCAGTTATATTACAAAAATATACAAAATAACATTTGTTCTCACTGAGGAGAGTTTATTACAACACAAGTTCAAGTTTCTGGTTAAAGCAGCGGAGTTTGAAAAAGCGTAATTAATATACACGACGTTATTACAGATATTATGCTAGCCCTGGCATAATATCACTCGGTGGAGTCTGTGTTGTCCGGGGACGGATCCCATTCCACGGACCAACCATCAGACAAAGGGTAAGGCCACGGTGTAATGAATGCGGGCTCCTCAGAAGGATTACCTGAAGTAAATAAATGAAAGCAAGGCTGAGTATACTAATACTCAGCAAGACTTACCCGGAATTGGGTATATCTTAGCCCATAACTAGACTCATGATGGCTTTTAGCTTTGGGTAGGGTTTTCAGCTGAAAAGCAACAAAGAGTAGATCCTTATTTTCAATTTTTAGCTTTCAGGTTCTAGTTGTTTAACCATTCTAGGTAAGCACCTATAACTATCCAAACATGGTAGAATCTTTACTCAAACATCATCTTTAATAATCACATAATTGCTCTTGTTACTCTATGTGATAAAGGGGGTAAGCAGTCTCATACATCGTGAGAGGCGGACGATTCTGAATCGAGATTCAACCCTTGCAAGGTAAACCTAACACACACGCTTGGAACACCACAGGGTAGTTCCGAAGCAACCGTTTGCCTTTCATTCCGACTCGTGGATCAGGGCCACCACAAGCGACTGCAGGTCATACGCACTACAAAAGTGCAGGACGTACGTCTGTAGCGCGACTACAAAACCCGTACTCCTGGTTGCCTAGCAACACGTATGCCTACACGTCGAACAAAGTAACCAAAAGAAGCAAATACATGTGGTGGGAGGTATGTCCACTCCTCGGGCCGATCGGTTACTAGGCTTACCGCTTACCATATTTCACGGCATGTGGCTAGTACTTTCAAAAGCTTAACCACCACTACCACACACTGCGACCTTATCAATTCCACAACACAGACGGGGTATCATCTCAATTATGATACCTCATAAAAATCCCGTCCGGCATCCTTATAGTGATAGCAGGAA